>NW_027283306.1:35000-118124 GCF_046629955.1 Centroberyx affinis | reverse complement strand
ACTGTTAATTAAGGGTTAGTTAATGCTTATTAAGCATTAACTAACTTACCCTTACTGTAAAGTGTTACCTGTAAATCTTACCCATAACTCTTTCAATGAATTTCTACGATTTTTGTCGTTGATCTGATTTTACAGCAAATTCTGAGCAGTGACATCATCATCCTGACCATCACACGCTGCATCGCCATCGTCTACATTTACTTCCAGTTCCAGAACCTACGGCAGCTGGGATCCAAGTATATTCTAGGTAGGCTTGGGCACATATGATGGTTTAAGACGCATTCAGTGTTGTTACAAATCCGTCATTACCACAGCAGCAGAGGAGCAGAATGCTATGTTTTGTCTCATCCATACCTTTTTGCAGGCATCGCTGGCCTCTTCACCATATTCTCCAGCTTCGTCTTCAGCACAGTGGTCATTCACTTCCTGGACAAAGAGCTCACTGGCCTCAAGTAAGTCCACCTTTCAACAGAACATGTCTTCCACCTCTGTTACAAAAGCAAATGGTTACATTTTCTCTTCTCTCCCAGCGAGGCTTTGCCCTTCTTCCTGCTTCTCATCGACCTCTCCAAAGCGTGCGCCCTCGCTAAGTTCGCCCTGAGCTCCAACTCTCAGGTACAAAGAGTACCAAGTACCACAAGTAAATCAAGTACCGCATGAAGTACTGCTGTGACCGTGACCTGTCTTTTACCCCGCTCTCTCAGGACGAAGTGAGGGACAATATTGCTCGCGGCATGGCGGTTCTGGGCCCTACCTTCACTCTGGATGCCGTGGTGGAGTGCTTGGTGATCGGAGTGGGGACCATGTCAGGTACTGCCAGGCGTTTATTTATTCTGTCGCTGTGAACTAGGGCCCCAACTAACGTTTTATTTTCATTGTCGATTAATCTGTCGATTATTTTCTCGATTAATCGATTAGTTGTTTGGTCTATAAAATGTCAGAAAATGGTGAAAAATGTGGATCAGTGTTTCTCAAAGCCCAAGATGACGTCCTCAAATGTCTTGTTCTGTCCACAACCCAAAGATATTCAGTTTACTGTCATAGAGGAGGAAAGAAACCAGAAAATATTCACATTTAAGAAGCTGGAATCAGAGAATTTTGACTTATTTTTTTTTTTTAATTACTCAAACCGATTAATCGATTATCAAAATAGCTGGCGATTAATTTAATAGTTGACAACTAATCGGTTAATCAATTAATCGTTGCAGCTGTACTGTGAACAGTTTGAGTTTTGGTCGTCTTCACTAAGAAATTTATGCAAATCAAATTGTGTCACAAACAAGCCCATTGGTATTTTAATTTAAACTGACTAAACTAATCAACATACAATAGAATAGAATAGAATATCTTTCTTGTCATTGTAGTGCAACGAGATTAAGTTTGCAACTTCTGCACTCGATGCAATAAAAGAACATAAAAATAAATATAGGTAAAAATAGAACAATAAATACAATAAATATAAACTACAGCTCAGATGTGCAAAGCAGCAGCAAAACCAGTACAGTAAGGGAATGTAGATATAGAGTCTTCATAAAACACAAAGTGGATGAATGTATTAATCCCTGAAAACTGAGGTTATTAACACAATATCCAGACAGTAACACAGAATGAAGGAGAGTGGACCCCTGTTTAACTGTGTATATAACAGTGGTGGAATGTAACTAAGTGCATTTACTCAAGTACTGTGCTTAAGTACAATTTAGAGGTACTTGTACTTGAGTATTACCATTTTATGCTACTTTGTACTTCTACTCCACTACATTTCAGAGGGAAATATTGTACTTTTTAATCCACTACATTTATTTGACAGCTTTAGTTACTAGTTACTTTGCAGATTTAGATTATGAATACAAATTATACGTAATAATATATAAATAAATAATAACTAATAAATTATGATATATTTTTATAGGTAAAGCTACCCAGCAGTATATAAAGTAATTAAAATTAGCTCCACTTTTACCAGCTGCAACATTAAAGTGATGAACACATTAATGCATCAATAATTATAGTCCAATAACATGATATATATGATTCTGAAATGGGCCATTCTGCATAATGAGTACTTTTACTTTTGCTACTTTAAGTATATTTTGATGTTAATACTTTTGTACTTTGACTTAAGTAAGATTTTGAATGCAGGACTTTTACTTGTAACAAAGTATTTTTACACTGTGGTATTGCTACTTTTAGTCAAAAGATCAGATCTGAATACTTAGTCAAAGATCTGAATACTTCTTCCACCACTGATATATAAATACACAATCAAAGAGTTGTCGATAATTTACATATGCATGACCATGACCAATGCTGTTGCGGCAGATTTCCACTCATTGTACATGCTTAGTGAATTGCATGGCATTCTGATTTGGTCATATTGGTGACCACTCTCTGATTTTTTTCTTGTGGATGTCTCCCTGTGTCCTTCAGGTGTCCGCCAGTTGGAGATCATGTGCTGTTTTGGCTGCATGTCTGTCCTGGCCAACTACTTTGTCTTCATGACCTTCTTCCCCGCATGTGTCTCACTGGTGCTGGAGGTAAGGGTTCAGTGTTTGACCGTGTGTGTGTGTGTGTGTGTGTGTGTGTGTGTGTGTGTGTGTGTTGTCACTGTGGATGTGTTTGACTGTGTGTGACTCTGTGTACCTAGCTGTCCAGAGAGAGTCAGGAGGGCCATCCCATCTGGCAGCTGAGCCACTTCTCCAGAGTGATGGAGGAGGAGGAGGACAACAAACCCAACCCCGTCACCCAGAGGGTCAAGATGATCATGGTAGACCTGTGCTTTCTGTCTGTCTGTCTTTCTTTTTTCTTTCTTCCTTTCTTTCTTTTCTTTCTTTCTTTCTTTCTTTCTTTCTTTCTTTCTTTCTTCTTTTTCTTTCTTTTTTTCTTTCTGTCTTTCTTTCTTTCTTTCTTTCTTTCTTTTTTCTTTCTTTCTTTTTTCTTTCTTTCTTTCTTTCTTTCTTTTTTCTTTCTTTTTTTCTTTCTTCCTTTCTTTCTTTCTTTCTTTCTTTCTTTCTTTCTTTCTTTTTTCTTTCTTTTTTTCTTTCTGTCTTTCTTTCTTTCTTTCTTTCTTTCTTTTTTCTTTCTTTCTTTTTTTCTTTCTTTCTTTCTTTCTTTCTTTTTTCTTTCTTTTTTTCTTTCTTCCTTTCTTTCTTTCTTTCTTTCTTTCTTTTTTCTTTCTTTCTTTTCTTTCTTTCTTTTTTCTTTCTTTCGTTCTTTCTCTCTCTCTTTCTTTCTTTCTTTCTTTCTTGCTTGTTTGCTTTGTTTCTTGCTTTCTTTCTTTTCTTTCTTTCTATCTTTCTTGCTTTCTTTCTGTTCTTTCTATCTTGCTTTCTATTTTATTTATTTTTATTTCTTGCTTTCTTTCTTCCTTAGGGCCTTTCTTTCTCTCTCTCTTTCTTTCTTTCTTTCTTTCTTTATTGCTTTTTTGCTTTCTTTGTTTCTTGCTTTTTTCTTTTCTTTCTTTCTATCTTTCTTGCTTTCTTTCTATCTTTCTTGCTTTCTTTTTGTTCTTTCTATCTTTCTTTCTTCCTTTCTTCCTTTCTTCCTTTCTTCTTTCTCTGTTTCATTATTTCTTGCTTTCTTTCTCTCTTAGGGCCTTTCTTTCTGTCTCTCTCTCTCTCTCTCTCTCTTGCTTTCTTGCTTTTTTGCTTTCTTTCTTTCTTGCTTTCTTGCTTTCTTTTCTTTCTTTCTATCTTTCTTGCTTTCTTTCTGTTCTTTCTATCTTTCTTTCTTGCTTTCTTCCTTTTTTCTTTCTCTGTTTCTTTCTTGATTTCTATTTTACTGTTCTTTCTATCTTTCTTGCTTCCTTTCTTCCTTAGGACCTTTCTTTCTTTCTCTCTTTCTTTGTTTCTTTCTTTCTTTTTTCTTTCTTGCTTGCTTTCTTGCGTTTTTGCTTTCTTTGTTTCTTGCTTTCTTTCTTTTCTTTCTTTCTATCTTTCTTGCTTTCTTTCTGTTCTTTCTATCTTTCTTTCTTCCTTTTTTCTTTCTTTCTCTCTCTCTTTCTTTCATTCCTTTCTTGCCTGCCTGTCCTGCTTCAGATTCAGGCTTTATGACACTCAGAAACTCAGTTAATGTCTCTCCTGGTGTGTGTGTGTGTGTGTGTGTGTGTGTGTAGTCCCTGGGCCTGGTGATGGTTCACGCCCACAGCCGCTGGATCGCTGAGCCCCTGTCCATCAACACCACAGTGGACATCCCCCAGGTCGGCATGGGCCTGGACCACCGCTCCCCCAGGAGGATCGACCCAGACCAGCCCCTCTGGCAGTTCTACCTGGCCAGGTCAGCAGCCATTTCTTTTCCAATAATGGGATAATATTGTACTGTGATGCATCTTATTGCACTGAAGTGGTAAAGCTGCTTCTGTGTACATCATACAGTAAGATGTATTTCACCATCAGCTGATGCGATTTGGCTCCAAGGTCAGGACTGCCTGCTTTAGTTTAGGTTGTACCTAAATTACTATGGAAGCCCATTATCGCCAGTGTGATGAAAAAACGGTCCTGTAAGTCATTATAATGAGAAACTTTCTCAAAATAATGACTTAGTATCTCAAAACAATGTTAGTTAGTATCTCATTTTGAGATACTAAGTCATTATTTTGAGAAAGTTTCTCATTATTTTGAGATATTAAGTCATTATTTTGAGAAAGTTTCTCATTGCTTACAGGATCTTTTTTTTTTCATCACACTGGCAGAAATGGGCTTCCATAAATTACAAATGGATTCTAATTACAAATCTAAACACAGCAAGACGGGTTGGGGAAACATTCTCCCCTCCTTCAGCAAACTACTGTTGAGGAGTTCTTGAGCAAATCTGGCCAGCTACCAGCCAGAATGTAGGGAGGTTTGTGAATGTGAAGGAGCGTTTTGCTGGAAAAGATCACGCATCTTCATCTTCAGGTGATTAATAAAGGCTAAATTAATAACAAAAATCTTTCCTGCGTTTTATTTTCCCTCTCTCTCCCAAACTGCAGGATGATAACGATGGACATCGAGCAGGTGATCTGTCTGGGCCTGGCCCTGCTGCTGGCCATCAAGTACATCTTCTTCGAGCAGGTGGAGATGGAGTCCACGCTGTCCCTGAAGAACCCCATCAGCATGTCCGCCCCCGCCCCGGCCCACCGCCGCCTCCCCGAGGCCTGCTGCAGGAAGGAGCCGCCGGCCCCTCGAGCCTCCGCCCCGGCCCAGAGCGCGGCTCCCCTGGCCCCAGCCGTCAGGGAAGAGAGAGGTACGGCTGACTGCTATACTCTCACAGACATGTGCCTAATCTATGGAGTCAGATTTGTCTTAAAAAGAAAGGAATGCACACAACAAGTTTCACGAATGTACATCACGACTCGTAAATAAACAAGGATGATCAGAGGTCAACTTTGCTCGAGTCCCAAGTCAGTCTCAAGTCTTGAGGCACACGTCTCAAGTCAAGTCCCAAGTCTAAATGTAGATTACCAAGTCAAGTCCATGTCATTAATGTCAAGTCTCAAGTCTAAATGTAGAACAGCAAGTCAAGTCAGAACAAATCAAGAGTCCAGTATCAATTTAATATCTTAAAGAAAACTAAATATCTAGGACTTTTCAATACAATATGGTTTTAATAGGATAAAAGCTTCAGTCGTCTGCTGGAACAAATCTCATCACTTTCAATCTAAGTCATTTACACAAACACAAGATCTCAAGTCAAGACTTTAGAAACCTTTTCAAGTCATCAAAGTACAAGTCAGAGTCAAGTCCCAAGTCACCAGAACCCAAGTCAAGTCAAGTCTCAAGTCTTCTCTTCATGCATCAAGTCGAGTCTCAGTGCTATATAAGTAACGGCTATTATTACTATTCTAATCGACTGTCTTCATTTACCAGATGAGGTGATCCGGCCCCTGCCTGCCCCTGCCCCGGCTGCCGAACCCGAGTCCAAGAGCATGTTTGTCCTGGGGGAGCAGGAGGGAGAGCTGAAGCCGAACCCCCCCGCCAAGCCCAGAGACCTGGACACATGTGTGGCCATCCTCAAAAACCCTGAGGTAACCATTTATAAACTATTTTAATAATACTGTACTGAACTCACCTTAGAATTGGCCTGGTATGTACTAAAACGATACATGTATTTTTATGACTTATGATTTATGTGTTAATTTAAATAGTTTTGAGTATTTGGAAATATTCATACACTATTCCAATATTTGATTTATATATACAGTATATATGTATATATTTGCTTTTGTATTGGAGGAAACTTATGGAGATAGTGTCTGTTTTGTAGCAAAAACCCCAATAAAAAGAGTTTCTAAAAAAACAGTCCTGAGGTTAGACACACACACACACACACACACAATTTCCCTTTCACAGCTAATACCTGAAGTCACATTCTCTCAGATGGCTGGACTGTTACATCGGTCACCTCGACCCACTTTTCCCAGCACCCTCCGCTGTCTGTCACATCCCACCAATAGACCGCAGGGTCTCGGGGGCAGCCGTGTGATTTAACTAGGCTGTAATGAGCTTAGTCACTCCACTCTTGCCTTGAGGCTGAACCAATTAGAGCATGACGGTAATAGAAAAGGCACCTGCACCGACTCCACCGGCTCTCCGTGGCTTGACATTTACTCAACTCACCCTTTAGAGATCTCACACTCACCCCAAAATATATTTCTGTCAATGCGGAAAAGTGGGCTTGGGCGATATCCAAAATGTAATATCGCGATACTATCCCACCAAAATATTGCGACAAACGATATTATTGCGTGCAGGTTTTTTTTTCCCCCCGGATATTCACAATATATTGCGATATTTGATAAAATCGAATACCGAAAGTCACATGGTTTTCCCGTGCCAATATTCACTATCTTTAAATTTGACCATCTTAATACAGATTTTTTTCTTTAAATGACAAGTATTCAGTGTTTACCCCAGAATTTGCTTCTTGTCTGGGTGGAAAAGCCTCTGAAGCACCACTCGAACCATCATGGGACACTAAAACTCTCCATTGAAAGCCGGACTAATGAAATAGTTTTAGGTGGGTCAGCAGCTCCTTAAGACGCAGATTTCACTTAAGGTTTTACAGACTGTTGGGTAAAATCCCACACCACACTGGAAAGATCTCTCTGGTCAGACATCTGATATAAAAATAACAAAAACATATTCACTAGCTGTTCATATCACCATCATATCAGAGGTGGACGACACTGACTGATATCCGGCAAACTGCTCTAACCAAACTAGGGCTGGGCAATATATCGATGTTATATCGATATCGTGATATGAGACTAGATATCGTCTTAGATTTTGGATATCGTAATATCGTGATATGGCATAAGTGTCTTTTCCTGGTTTTAAAGGCTGCATTACAGTAAAGTGATGTCATTTTCTGAACTTATCAGACTGTTCTAGCTGTTCTATTATTTGCCTTTACCCACTTAGTCATTATATCCACATTACTGATGATTATTTATCAAAAATCTCATTGTGTAAATATTTTGTGAAAGCACCAATAGCCATCCCTACAATATTGTCACAATATCGATATCGAGGTATTTGGTCAAAAATATTGTGATATTTGATTTTGTCCATATCGCCCAGCCCTAAACCCAACTACACAATGTTTAGACACTATCGTTCATGATTGCATTCTGTCAGTAATTCACTGCTTGTGGCTCCTGCAGTTGGGTGCTGGGTTCCTGAGCGATGCTGAGGTGATGCTGCTGGTCAACTCCAAACACATCCCCGCCTACAAGCTGGAAGCCATGATGGAGCGACCGGAGAGAGGAGTGGCCATACGAAGACAGATGATATCCGCCAAGCTGCCCTCCCCCTCTGCACTCTCCTCACTGCCATACACTGACTATGACTACTCCAAGGTAAAGGAACACACAGTAACCCTGTCCGTTTTGTTGTCAGATTATAGATACAGGAGCACTCGGGATGGGACCATATATTGAAATTCAATATATCGCAATGCAAAAATGTGACAATACGTATCGTGGTATTCTGCTGTACTAATCGCCCATCACAATTTCACAAGGTCTCCATCCAAATTATATTATTTGCACTTTGAAATTAGATTTTTAGTTGTTTACATTCTAACAGGGCAATGCCATTTGCTAGAAAGATGTGCGGCTCAGAAATAAACAGAATTCTGCACAGTCAGACTTTACAGTCAGTTTGCTTGTAATACCTCAAAACTGACTCCATACAATGTTTTGGTTTTCCAGGTGATGGGCACCTGCTGCGAGAACGTGATCGGCTACATGCCGGTACCGGTGGGCGTGGCTGGACCGCTGCATCTGGACGGGAAGCAGTTCCAGGTTCCCATGGCGACCACAGAGGGCTGCCTGGTGGCCAGTACCAACCGCGGTTGCCGGGCAATCGCTGTGAGTGGCCAATGTGTTATATGACAAAGATTCTGATAGTGGCTTATAGGGTTTATTTTTACTATTTGCAGTGACCAAAAAAGTGTTCTACAAATCAAAACTATCTTATATTTTAGATTCTTTAAAGTAGCCGCCCTTTGTCCTGATGGAAAGGCAAAGGCTTTGGAAAGAAATTCATACATAGGATCAACTTCACTATTTGTATTTGTCTAAGAAACTCATTTCAAGCATTTAAGCAGAAGCCTTTAGATCAAAATGGCTTTTAAGAGAATGAAAAACATAGAACATTCAATGAGGTGTCCCCAAACTTTTGACAGGCAGTGTATGTACAGATGATGGATGAAATATGTCTTGTCCTGCAGTCACACTGCATCCTGAACTGTGTGTAGTGGATATTGGACCTTTCTTTAACAGTCAAAACCAACAGTTCTTTGAGGGATGAAGCAAGTGGAAATCTACATCCCAGAAAGGTTCAATGATGTTTAGATCACTGGGGTCATGGAAGGAGTTTGACTTTATCCTGCTGCCATTGCGGTTTGCTTGTGTATTTGGTACATGTCCAGATTTTTCAGTCTGTTCTGTTCCCCTTGTCATATTGATTCATGTAGGAGGTTTTGTGATCAATATTCTTGGAATTTGGTCACAGACTGATTGACCTCTGTGGATCTGTTAGTGTCTCATGTAGCTTTGAAATCTCACATATAAAAGTGGGGATTGTCAGACCTCTTTTAAAACTGCCATACAATTGCCATTCAGCTTAAGGCAAGGCGCCACAAGTTCCTTTTGTCTTCTCAGAATGGAATTTTGAATATGGTTACAAATACAAACACGTTGTGTATTAACAATAATAAAACAAAGTTACAAAGTGCTTCACAGTCAATATCAATTGATCAGTGAGGTAAAAGACAAGATAAGAAGATAAGATAAATAGACCCAGCCATAGGGATAACAACAAATAGAATTATATAACCGACGAGGCAAGGGTGAAAAATGAAGAAAAGTCAAAGGTTATAAAAGGCCATTTAGACAGTGGATTAAATCAGAGCTCATTGTACTTTTTCATTCAGATGAATAACTAGTTGTGTGTAAGGTGATTAATGGTGAGCATATAGGAATGTTGCTTAGTATAGGTACTTTTCCATTTCTTCCCCAACAACAACTTACTGTACATTACTTTACCTGTATATTTACATAATGCATATCAGCCTGACACGCTGCCCTTTCCCCTGCCTCCTGCAGCTTGGCGGCGGTGCCAACAGTCGTATCCTGGCCGACAGCATGACGCGAGGACCCGTGGTGAGGCTGCCCTCGGCCTGCCAGGCCGCGGAGGTCAAGGCCTGGCTGGAGAGCGCCGACGGCTTCCAGGCCGTCAAAGAGGCCTTCGACAGCACCAGCAGGTAAAGGATTCAAACACGCCTAGGATTGGGCTGATATTTGATATTATTGAATATCGCGATGTTTCCCGCAATATAGAATATCCCCACCCTTCCCGGGAATGCTGCTTATAGATCACTAATGTACAAGCTTTTGACCTGATAAACCTATAATCTACTAGTGGTAGGATAGTAAAAAAAAAAAAAAATAATAATCATACTTGAAGTGAAAAATGTGTCTTTTTAATTACGCAATCAGCCCGTTTTTGACCAAATTATACCAAATAGGCATTGTTTCCTCCAGTGCTTGAATAGTAAGATCAAATTTCTAGGCTGTTAACAATAATAATAATAATAACTAGAAGGGCACTCGGAGAGCGCAGACCTCCGCCAAGGTTCATGCTATTATTGCTTGTTTGTGAGTCGGACCCGGATCCGCTCCAAAAATTAATGGGTTCTTCCTTGGCCCATGCAACACCCTTCCACAAAGTTTCATGAAAATCGGGCCAGTAGTTTTTCCGTAAACAGACAAACAAACAAACGGCACCGAAAACATAACCTCCTTGGTGGAGGTAATAATTATTATTATAGCCTAGAAATTTGATGTAATTTGGAAGAAATAAAATAAATAAATATTTGGGCGGTATCGCAATATTAAATTTGGGATATCGCCCAAGCCTAAACTCGCCACGGAACTAGAATTTGGATTGCGGGGTCAGAGTGACGTATTTGTGTGAAAGGCTAATGTCTGCGGTTGGTGTTTTGCAGGTTTGCTCGTCTACAGAAGCTGCTGATCGGTCTGGCTGGTAGAAACCTGTACATACGCTTCCACTCCAGGACAGGAGACGCCATGGGGATGAACATGATCTCTAAGGTGACTTTTCTGTGGGAACGAATGAACGTAGGGAGTGAATGTGGTCATTGGACGATATGCTTATCTCACGATACGATTCGATATGCGAACCCTACTAGAATTGCAGAAAAGTGTAAGACATTTATTCCCGTTCGCGTCTCATGTATGGTGTGTACCGTCTTTTCTGCCTCCAGGGCACAGAGCAGGCTTTGTCCAGAGTGCAGCAGCAGTTCCCAGACCTGCAGGTGGTGGCCGTCAGCGGAAACTTCTGCACCGACAAGAAACCGGCCGCCATCAACTGGATCGAGGGCAGGGGCAAGTCGGCGGTGTGCGAGGCCACCATCCCCGCTAACGTTGTCAGAGAGGTAAGATCCTGAATAGAGTTTTCGGTTCCATTTACTAGGGATGGGACAATAACTAACTCTAACCACTTACAATAAAGTAGAGAACAAGTAGACAAGGGTTCAAGCATTGTCCTTGTCCTCCAGGTTTTGAAGACGACTACTGAAGCTCTGGTGGACGTGAACATCAACAAGAACCTGGTGGGCTCGGCCATGGCTGGCAGCATTGGTGGATATAACGCACATGCAGCTAACCTAGTGGCAGCTATCTACATCGCCTGTGGACAGGTACTGCCTGTTACGGGGCAAATAAACACATTGAGCATCAATGCCTTTTAGTCCTATGTTTGTGGTCAACATTATTGTAAATGTCAGTTATAAGTTTAGTATAGCATTAGTATAGATTCCCACTATAGAGGCTTTGTGGTTGCATCACGAATCTCCGATCAGCCAGGTCTGGCTCCATCATGGAGGTCCTTTGGAGAATTGGCTGTGCGCAAATAATGTCTAAATACATAGCAACCAGGCTAGAAAAAGAGAAATACCTGAAAAAGATTGTGTTGTTTGACTGTAGATGCATTCAGTGACATTATAAGTAGAAGTGAATAGTGTGATAAGGCAGATTTGTTTCCAAATGTAGGTTACTATGACACAGTAACCTGTCTTGTCTTTAGCCCTAGTCTCTACTCCAAACTAGGGCTGGGCGATATGGTTGAAATCAATATCATGATAATCATAAGGATTTTTCTCAATATCAATATATATCACGATATGGTTCATGTATGCAAAATCACATTAAATAATCAAATTAATGTTCATCTCATTGAACCGAATGGTAATGTTAGGTGTGGTGTCAAACAAAACTGAAATTTTCAAATAATATTCCTACCATACCTCATTTTATCAGAGTTTTTAAGTAAAATTTGCTTGTCATCATCAATTCAGACAGCAGAAATGTGTGTCACGATATCAAAATATCTTCATATCATCACGATATGATTCCACTGAAAGACGATAAACGATAATATTGAATTATCGCCCAGCCCTACTCCAAACCACTCTGAGTTGTAGCTTGAAGAGTCAGCTCAGTTAACCTGAACAAACTGTTAGCTAGCTAACTAGCCAGTGGGTTAATTTAGCAAAGCAATCAATGGTAATGCTGAGATGTGACTACTAGCCACTGCTAACGCTAGCTTCTGCTAAATACATTAGCCAACACAAATCAGAAGTGTTTACAACAAGACAATGATGGTTAGCTGACCAGATTATGATATGATTATGGTTAGCTAGCTAACAAGCTGACATTAAACACAAAATCAGTCAGATTTATCAGTGGCAAAATGATCAGCTCCCAGTCAAAACGAAACTTGATGGCACAGTAGAGCACATACCTCTGCCAACGCTATCAACTGTCAAGATACACTAGTTCCTAGTTCCACGTGTCCAGACTTTTAGGTTACTGTTTACTCTATTTCATCATATACCAAGATCTTTAAATACAATGTCACTTATGAATCTTATGAAGATTCAGTTGTATCATGAAAGGCAAACCATCATCATGTAATGATTTGGTATTGTGTAGAATCACAGTCAGAAGGTTGTGGGTTTGATTCCCAGTTGAGTTGAGTTTGCATGTTCTCCCCTTGTTCTCCTGGGGTTCCTCCCACAGTCAGCTAGATTGGAGACTCTAAATTGTCCATAGGTATGAATGGGAGTGTCTTGTCTATCTGTGTTAGCCTGGAGACCTGGACAGGATGTCTCCCTGCCTTCCACCTAATACATGCTGCCCCCCACCACCCTGAAAAAAACGAATGTATGAATTAATGTATGGAATCGTGTCCTCTAGGATCCAGCCCAGTCGGTGGGCAGCAGTAACTGCATCACCCTGATGGAGGCGTCAGGGCCGACAGGGGAGGACCTGTACATCAGCTGTACCATGCCCTCCATAGAACTGGGCACTGTGGGAGGGGGCACCAATCTGCCCCCACAGCAAGCCTGCCTCCAGGTACATACACACACACACATTATTCTGCATTTTGGCCCAAGCCTGGCCTTAATCCCACATCAGTGTGGTTGCGTGGGGGGTTGAATCCAGTGTCCTGTGTGTTGTCAGATGCTGGGCGTGCAGGGAGCCAGCCAGGAGTGTCCGGGGGAAAACGCCCGGCAGCTGGCCAGGGTGGTGTGTGCCACGGTGCTGGCCGGAGAGCTGTCGCTGATGGCGGCTCTAGCTGCTGGCCATCTGGTCAAGAGCCACATGACACACAACAGGTAAGACGGGGTTTAAAATACTAGTATTTACTTGTATTTTTTGGGGGAGATAAAACAAATACATGTGTGGTGTTGACAAACTGGTTAGAGCAATGGTTCTCAACCTTTTTCATATAAAGGACCCCTAATTTTGTCCACATTTTGGCCCCGGACACCCATTTGATGAGATTTTGTCTCTCAAACCCAAATCTGAGAATATTTCTATTGTTAGATGATTTTGTCCAGAATTCCATGACTATCTGTATTACAATACAGACAGATAACAGTTAAACTATGATCAAAATACTGTGAACTTGTGTGACATGACTCCAGTCAACCAGTTCATAAAGTCTACTTTTCTTTTAACCAATGGCTCGCAGACATTTTCAGATGACAGAGCTGGCCTCTTCTTCTACACAATGTGGCCTGCCAAAGAAAATAGTCTCTCACATGGCACTGTTGAGGCAGGTGTAGCCAAGTACCTTTGTGCAATATGGGCCAGCTTACCATGGGCACCTGTGTGCCGACCACCACTGTAGTGGACATGCCTCTATGCTGTCTCATCATCAGACTCTGACTCTGACCCCATCAGTAGGAGGGCCATGTTCTTCTTTGGTGGCTCTGGTTCCATTTCCTCTCTGGAGGGCTGTGATGCAGGTTCTCTGTCCTTCAGCATCTCACTCAGCTTTCGCCACACCGCTCCCCTCTCTGCTCTGGGCAGGCACCTGAGATCCTTGAATCTGGGATCTAGAGCTGTTGCTACCTTTAGCCATGACAGGTTTGTGTTCTCCTGTCGTTGAGGTCCTCTGTGAATGCAGCCTTGAAGCGCAGGAGACCTGAGACCTGAGTGCAGGCAGCACCGCAGAGCAGGACACATATTTGTCACCACCCAGGAGCTCAGTGACATACCTACAAACACACAAGACCAACAGAATTAATGACTACACTTTTCATTCAGATAACACCCATTTAGGGGACAGGCCTAAAATTATTTCTAAAATACAATAACAAAGTGACTATTATATCAATTGTATTTGTCAGATAAATAAAATTGGAGAGGATAGGGAAATCACCTTACCTGCATGGCTCCAGCAGTGTTTCCAACTTTGCCAGCCTGTCTAGCATGGCTAAGTTGTGCTTCTGCTGTGCCAGCATTGCCTTCAGTGGGTCTTTGTTGTGTTGGACCCGCTTTATCATTTCGAGAGTTGAATTCCAGCGCGTGGGTACATCCTGGACGAGTGACTCCTCTTCTTGCCCATGAGAGGCTTGCTGAACTTTCGGCTCTGCTGTGTTTGCAGGACTGTGTTTGAAATGTCCGACTATGCAGTCTAGAGAGTGCAGTTGCCATTTGTCATCGATTAGGTGTGCCGTTACACCGAGGTAGTTATGGTTGCTCGCTGATGTCCAGTGGTCTCCAGTCAGTGCAATAAATGTAGCTCGTGCCAACTGCTCCGCTTTCGTTGCCTTTTCACTGCCATACGATTCATGAATTCTTGTGACAATAGTTCCCCTCAAAGGTGATGGGTCGTCTGAGGCAATCTGGATAATGCCTTGAAGCCCCTGGTCTTCACCAATGTCGATGGGCCTGCAGTCCATGGCGATCCATTTAGCGATTGGATTGGTTAGCTTAGTTGTTGTCGCTTTGTTGACAGGCTTGCCCTGGCTGCACTCTGCCAGTGTAGTTTGACGAACAC
This sequence comes from Centroberyx affinis, assembly GCF_046629955.1. Taxonomy (NCBI): domain Eukaryota; kingdom Metazoa; phylum Chordata; class Actinopteri; order Beryciformes; family Berycidae; genus Centroberyx; species Centroberyx affinis. The sequence continues at coordinate 103,266 of NW_027283306.1, read as the reverse complement.
GGCTTGATCCTGTCTCAGTGCTAGCATCTTTGCTAACATCAGCAAAGATGTGCTTTGCCCGAAGATGGTACTTCAGACTTGTTGTGCTTCAGTGGAAAGACAGTTCATCACTGCAATATGTGCACACAACTTTGGTTTTATCTAAACTTCCATCTGGAAGCTTTTTAAAACAAAATTTGCACACCGGGGGAATGTCTCCTCAGTCATCGTATTATCTGCGTTTGCCACACCTTTCAGTATTTCAGCCAGGTAAACATCCGCGCTGGAATTACGGGAGGAAGTTGGGGGCAAACTTGGTAATATGATTAATTTGCGTAAAAAAAAAATGAATGCGTTAAGGTTTCCAGATTAATCGCGAGTGTTAACGCGTTAACGTTGACAGCCCTAAATGATATACATAAGTTTCTTTCTTACAAAAAGAAAAGAAAGACCTTATGCTGTTGGACTCATTGTGGAGACCAGTAGAGTGGGTGTGGGAGGGGGCGGAGCAAACAGCAAACCACAACAATTCTGTTGTTGTAATTCCTTGCTCAGCCACAAGAGACCTGCTCTCAAAAGTGATCGCGGACTGAGGCTTTAAAATTATTTTACTGATATTTCTCAGTATTTAAAAAACAAAGCCAAATTACAAGTCACATTGATCTCCGCAAATATTTTAATATTCGTTTTTTATGAGCCATTCCTACCAAGTTAGGCTTCTTCTATTATTTTATATTATTCATATTCAGTCTTCCTAATACAGTACTGTGCAAAAAAATCTTAGACACCCTAGATGTTTTATATACATTTTGTCTTACATGTTTATTTGTGTTTTCTGCATTTGTGTGTCAGTAGACTGCTCTTTATAGAAATATTTTTGATATTTAGAAACTTTTCATTTCATTATTTTTGAAAGCATCTTTCTTTTTTTTGCATGTGCCTAAGACTTTTGCACAGTACTGTATCTAAGTATTTAAATAACTAAATATTAACAGCCAAATTACAAAAGTCACATTGATCTCCGCAAATATTTGAATATTCGTTTTTTCTGAGCCATTCATACTTTTATACGAATTTATACTTCATTTCTTCTATTGTTTTATATTATTCATATTCAGTCTTCCTAATACTGTGTCAGTATTAAAAAAACAAAATATTAACAGCCAAATTACAAAAGTCACATTGATCTCTGCAAATATTCAAATATTTGTTTTTTCTGAGCCATTCCTTCAATACTTCATTTCTTCTATTATTTTTTCTATTTCTTCTATTAGTTTTTTAAGCTTTGCAGTAACTAAGCTTATTGTCTGCCTACAGATCCAAGGTGAACTTGCAAGAAGCTCCAGGAACCTGCACCAAGAAAGCCTCCTGAGAGCTGCAGCAGGATCTGACTCTCAAACACATGGAAAGAACCTTCCGAAAGGGATTGTATCATTCATCACTGAAAACAGACCTCATTTAATTCATATTCCAAGTGCTTTCCAAGAGACTTAAGGTCGTCTTTTGACCAATCATTATGCTGGAAATGAAATGGATCCACGATATTAGTAAGCCTGATAATCCAATCGGACTCTTCCGTGGAAGTATTTTCATATTGTGTTTTTGTTTGTATTATATGGAGCCGACTATGAGCACTTAGTTATTGATTTTTTCACTCAAGAATGTTATCAGTTCATTTTTACCAGTTCATTCATGTTTTTGGTTAAAATGTACGGAAGAGGATTAGGGCCACATGTGAAAGATTTATTTGAATTCTGAGTTTAAAGTCAGAATTCTGAGGAAAAAAGTGAGAATTCTGAGAAAAACTTCAGAATTAAAAGTCATAATTCTGAGTTTAAAGTCATCATTTTGACTTTATTCTGATAATTCTGACTTCAAACTCAGAATTATGACTTTAAACTCAGAACTCAAATACATTTTTCATGTGGCCCTAATCCTCTTCCGTAACAATGAATTACTTTCTGAAAAAACAATAACACATCTGTTTTGCTTTAATTGCCAAATGGAGCATTCCTAACATAGAACTAGTGATACCTGAAAGGTGAGTGTTTGTGTTTGTTGAATGTGCATGGCTGCACTTGGGAATTTCAGAACAATGCTGAGCATGCAAGAAATATATTTTTAATATCAGTCACTGAAGTGATGATGCATTTTTTTTTCATAAAGGTGCTCTGTGAGAGTATAAATGAAAAAGACTAACTAGTTTGGCCTCAAGTGTCTGCACTGGTAAAGGTGCAACATGTGGCATTTTAACATCAATAAATCATTAGCACATTAATGTTGATACAACATAATTACTGGGTAACACTTTACAATAAGGGTCACTAAGTTAAGGGTTAGTTAATGCTTAATAATGCTTAATTAACAGTTAACTAATGTGTAATTTACTAATGGTGTTCATGTTAACTAAGGTATTAATTTATACATTATTTAATAGTTTATAAAGATGACTATTAAATAATGTATAAATTAATACCTTAGTTAACATGAACACCATTAGTAAATGATTACCAGAAACATTACTTAACTGTTAATTAAGGGTTAGTTAATGCTTATTACGCATTAACTAACCCTTAACTTAGTGACCCTTATTGTAAAGTGTTACCAATTACTGTAAGACTATCAAGACCATCACTAAGAAGACTGGCAGCCATTTTACATTGTGTGACATCATGTTGGATTTGGAGGGAAATCTGCTGGATCGCTTTACGGCACAAAACAGGAAGAGGTTCTGTTCTTCCAGAGCAAACGGAGCTAAAGCTTTCAGAGTTTCTGGCAGCAGATGGTGGAAGGAGCGATAGAACGATGGAAAAATCACTTTCAACATGTTGATCCTCTTCAGGGAGGGGGAGGCGGGACAAGAAGCAACGGGGCATATGGGAGTCTCCACTGTGGGAGTCTTACTGTGGTCTCCACTGGTGTGACATAGATGCTACCAATCATTTTGTCTCATTTGTTTACGGGAATTCTACCAAGGTATCACAATTCATTTGATAATGATGTATTGATGGTTAAAAATGTGGATAAGGTGTGGAACAAATGCATTCAGTGATCTATAGTGTGAGTCTCATACTGCTGTACAAGGAGATGGCAAACGTGAAGTATGAACATTAGCCTAATTAGTTCAAATTGAAACTAATTTTTTTTGCATATATTTTGTAATAAACACAAAAGGACTTTACAATGAATGACTACTGTATTCTGCTTTATCACAAATTGCACTCAAGCTAAGATGTAGAATTTACAACAACTTGACAATGAGCAGCAGAATGGCTTTGGCAAAGTTCATAGCAAAGAGCGTTTCTGTGTGCATTCTAGTCTGAAAACCTTCCGTCTTCTTTGTGTTCCAGTTTGCTTGTAGCATGTGAAAATCCTTAAAAAGTCAGAAAAAGTCTTCAATTATTTAACTTTATGGCCTTAAAAGTATAGGCTTAAACACAGAGATGGGTTGGTTTTTTTTTCAGCATACAAAGACTGAGGTTTCTTTGCACTTGCACTTTGCACTTAGTACAATGTGCATCCAATCCCCTTTACTAAACACAGCTTTACTTCAAGACTCTTAATTTTCTGGTGTCTTTTTTCTTATTCTGTCCATTTATAGTTTAACAACTTTTATTAGCTATGTTCAATCAGAAATAGGCTGGTTTTGCCGGTCTATTGAATTTTAGACCAATTAAAAAAAAAAAATTAAAAATTAAGAAATAAACTTAATTTAGTTTTTTTTAAATCGGTCTAAAATTAAATTCCAGGTAGCATTAAAAAGATCTTCAAGTCTCCACTTTGGCTTCACTCTCTGAAACCTCCAGATCCCCTGCTATAGGATCTCCAGTCGGTTTAGTGTAGATGACTCTCATCAATGAATGACAGTTGTGGATTAGTGAAAGTTTCACTTCAAATAAGATTACAGAGCCTTTACTTTCTCCCCTTGACCCTAAAGCCTGTATTGGGGCCAATGGATTTCCACAGGAGAGGGACCGGTAGAAATCCTCCACTGATCTGTCGGTGCATCGGCCTCACCAGAGGAGCCGCCGGCCAATCAGACGCGGGCTCGGCACATCTCACCAGCACGGAGGCGACGGATTGGTTAATCCCCGAGTAGGACGGCTTAGGGCGGGTTCATGAATAATATCAGTTGTTAGCTGCTCTGACGTCTGGCACTAAGCAACAGATCAAGCAGGGTTTAGCACTGACATCCCTATTCACTTGTCACTGTTCAGCATTTGACAACATAATGCAGTATGGATCACACACACTGACTACTGTATCTGATTATCTTTTCTTCTATACTGTTTCTGTTTTTCTTTAAATACTGTTTTATATAGGAAGAGTTTCATTTCAAAAGGAGATATCCACCATTTGAAAACACTGACACCTACTCATACAAAATTATGTTTATTTATAATAATTAAATTGGGAGTCATCTTAAGATGTTAACTTAATAAAAAAATAAAAAAATAAAATTATGTTTTTGAGGATAGAATTGTCAGTGATTTTGAAATGTTGTCTGATGAAGCAATTTTTTTCAAAAATTGATATAGCGTTTTGCAATGAAACGTTCATATACAGTATATTGTTTTTTATATACTGTTATTAGTGGTTTCTATTGTGCTTTATTCTTTCTGTCTTTTAACATAGCACACAAATAACCACTAAGATAAATTCTATGTGCAAATATGCTTGGCCAATAAAAGGAGGGGGAGGAGGGACAAGAAGCAACAGCAATCTGGTGTGACAGAGGCTACCAATCATTTCGTCTCATTTGCTTAGGGGAATTATACCAAGGTATCACAATTAATAATAATGATGTATTGATGGTAAAAAATGTGGATAAGGTGTGGAAAAAATGCATTCAGTGATCTGAGGAGATGGCAAATGTCAAGTATGAACATTAGCCAAAATAGTTCAAATTTTTTGCATATATTTTGTAATAAACACAGACTTTACAATGAATGACTACTGTAGGGATTACTGCTTTGTCACAGATTGAAATCTGGAATCTGAAAACCTTCCATCTTCTTTGTGTTCCAGTTTGCTTGTAGCATGTGAAAACCGGGTCTTTGCACTTGCACTTTGCACTTAGTACAATGTGCATCCGATCAGGACATTAAAAGTATTCTGATTCTGATTCTGATTCTGATGTATCACATACACTGACTACTAATATTAGCAACACTTTTCATGAAATAGACTGAGGAGGAGAATCCATATGAAAGCCATTACCACTTATTGATTTCAGTGACATGAAGGAGATATAGAAACTTTCCTTTACTGTTCCTAATATTTAGTCCAGTCATTGTGGATTACAGCATACAGATTCTGTCTTAGTATGCATTATGGTTTCATCTGCACCTACAGATCATTCACTTTATCTCTATTATATATATTTGGCACTCTGTCTCTATTTGGCACATAGTTTCCAGGCGTTCATGTTCAAAAGTGAATGGGCCAAGTGTCTGCTGAGAAGAAGTAATCCCTTAAAATACCCTTACATTTACTTTAATTCACCCCTTAATTCATGCAAAAACCCCTTACAATGAATTAAGGGAGTTATTAATGGAGGAGACCCCATGACAACCACCTTAAACACCCCTTAATTTTGACTCCTTACTTTGCAATTGAATGTAAAATTCAGGGAGACAGGAACTTCCATTAATAACTCATTAATAACCCTGTAAACCTGTGCAAAAGGCATGAAAAATCCCTTAATTTTAGTGTCTCTGTGAATGAACCCATGAATAAATCCCGTAAAAACCCATGATACTAACCTTACTTTTTTAAAGCTGTTAGAAAATGCAACAAAGTGGATGTGGAGAGCGGGAGAGAGGAGGGGGGTTGGGGTTGGTCCCGATTGGTGAGAAGAGGAACAGGGTGGACTGTCTCAATCGGGTGGACTGTCTCAATCTGCCTTTATTCATAGTATTCTGTTGCATCACCACACGGCTATCTTGGGAGGAAAACTGCATGTGACATCATGGGAATACTATGAGTACTGGGAGTGGTAACATTTCTTTACCCAGTGACATATCCTAGAACAGTTGTCCAGTTTACAACTCCAAAAAAGTGTTTTAGTTAGTAACTCTTTAATAATTTAAGACACAATATTGATTTAAAATGATTTTATTAGGCTACAAGTTGAAGTAATTTACAAGCTTCCCCCAAAAACACAGTTCAGCAGAACTGTAACCATAGAAACATCTGTAGCTAGCATCCATGCTACACTGTAACAGAACTGTAGGCAAACCATAGAAACGTCTGTAGCTAGCATGCTACACTGTAACAAAACTGTAACTATAGAAACATGCTACACTGTAACAGAACTGTAACTATAGAAACATCTGTAGTTAGCATCCATGCTACACTGTAACAGAACTGTAACCATAGAAATGTCTGTAGCCAGCATCCATGCTACACTGTAACAGAACTGTAACCATAGAAACATGCTACACTGTAACAGAACTGTAACCATAGAAACATGCTACACTGTAACAGAACTGTAACTATAGAAACATGCTACACTGTAACAGAACTGTAACTATAGAAACATCTGTAGCTAGCATCCGTGCTACACTGTAACAGAACTGTAACCATTGAAATATCAAATCCAATCAGTTGCTGTTCAGCCTCTAATAATCAAAAGTTTGGTTCACTCTGAATAAATTCATAGCAATATTGTACAAATCTTCCATATTTCTAACCTCGGTTAGCCGAGTGTTTGTCAGCAGTAACCAAGGAGTAATGTCTTTTTACCACAGTGTCCCACCTGTTCATTAGAAACACATTGGACCAGACTTCCAGACTGCAGAGTGATGTGATTAGAGGTGAAACAGCGGTTTGTCATTGACAAATAGCAGTTGTCAGCATTCCCTGTGGTGTGCTGGTGGCTCAGTTGGCTGAGGAGCATCCTGGGTTCAAACCCCGCCTGGGACTTTGTTGCATGTCATCCCCCTTTCCTGTCTCTCCACTGTACCGTCTATGTTACATTAAAAAAGTCAGAGTGCAAGTGCTTCACTGGCCAATCAGAATTGCGGATTCGACAAAGCTGCGTAATACATCTTACATAATGTCAAACCTGAAGCACAGAAGCACAGCAAGTTCTTGTTGGCTGAGGGTGGAAGAGTCAGCCTCCATGTCAAAGTCTAAGGTCTTTGTTTGAAGGTCCTTACTGCAGTAAAGACACATGCAGTACCATGTCAGATAGTGGCTGGTGTTCAGACTTTGCAGTGGTGTTGGTGGAATTGACCAATTATGGAAGCCCATTCCTGCCACTCACTAAAATAAAAAACAACTCAATTCTGACTATAAATTTCACAATTCTGACTTTTTTTTCTCACAATTGACTTTTTTTCAGAAAAAATGTCAGAATTCCGAGATATAAAGTCGGAATTCTGAGAAATAAAGTCACAATCCATGGGAGATGGATGGGAGGTGTGTGTGTGTGAGAGTACGTGTGTGTTGTCCCATCACTTCTGTGGTGGGACAACACACACGTGGGACAACACGGCTTACCGAAACTCTGTTCTAACCAACAAGGTTCAATGTGAATTTAGCAAGTCATGTGAATTCTTATGGCCTAACCCCGAGCCTGGAAATGCTATCAGGACTAGTTTTGTAGCTTTCTCATCCCAGATACTGTCACAGCCTCGACAGCTTTACTATTATACTGTAATTTCACTTTCCCTGGGGAATAAAGTACTCTGTCTATCTATCTATCTATCTATCTATCTGTCTGTCTGTCTATCTATCTATCTATCTATTTATCTATCTATCTATCTATCTATCTATCTATCTATCTATCTATCTATCTATCTATTCAAAGAGAAAAATATCAAATATGTGGGGTTTCAAGATATTGAGAGATTAAGATTATGTTAATAAAAAAAGAAAAATGAAATAGATGAATAAATAAATAAAATAAATGTGTATCGGTCACTCACTGTTCCTCAGGTTGTGGCAAGTTCTATCTATCTATCTATCTATCTATCTATCTATCTATCTATCTATAAAGAGCAGTCTACTGACACACTAATGCAGAAAACAAAGAAACATCTAAGACAAAATTTATATTAAAAAAAACTCTGACTTTTGCAGAGTTCCCCAGGCTACAGTTTGTCTTTACATTAACCAGCAAGCAGCCAGACTGTGATGACACGTAAAAGTAAGTGAATAGAGACCTCTAGTGGTTCTAATATAGAATTGACCCAAAGCCATTCCTACCATAGGAATAGGAAATGTGAACCCGTCGTTATAAACAAGCCCAACACAAGAAAAGCAGGATCAGTAAGTCCTTTGAGTCTAGTTTTACATGGTCTAGTTAAATCTAGTTTTACAAGGTATCAGTTACTTCACATTGGAAGACACTAAACTACAATGAAGCTTCCCTCAAGACCATCTGCTCAAGACAGGAAGTTCTAAGAAGTTACTTAGAAAAGGCAGTTCAAACTACTTTTACATCTATATCTGCAATGGCATATAATACAAAAATCACATGACAAATTGGGCTTATAGGGATTTAATGGATTTAATATGAATGTATAGCGAGCCACTTTGGCTTTCAAAGACATGATAGTGATATGATGATAGGATATGGAATATTGACTTTAATCACATTTTTGAACAACACTCTATCAACATTATCAACCAAATTATGAAACCAGACCCCTTAATTTTAACCTTCTCTACTCTTCTCTGTTACTTAAACTTCTCTATTACATAAACATTAATTATCCATTAAAAATAACATAGCAGTTAGTATCATGGGTTGTTAAGGGATTTATTCATGGGTTGATTCACAGAGACACTAGAAATTAAGGGATTTTTCAGGCCTTTTGTGCAGGTTTACAGGTTATTAATGAGTTATTAATGGAAAAGTTCCTGACTCCCTGAATTTTACATTCAATTAGAAAGTAAGCAGTCAGACATTAAAGGGTGTTTAAGGTGTTTTTGATGGGGTCTCCTCCATTAATAACTCCCTTATCTCATTTTAAGGGGATTTTGCATGAATTAAGGGGTGAATTTATGTAAATGTAAGGGTATTTTAAGGGATTACTGTTATTTGTATAGCCCTGTTGTTTCATCTGCATGTGTATATGTGTATGGTGTGCAAGTATGTTGATACTGGGTGTGTGTGTGTGTGTGTGTGTATATACATTGCGCTTGTGCACATGTACCCATAGTGTTTATAGGACCATGCAAGTGTACATAAGTGTACATTGTCTGTTTGTAGTCCGTGTGTGTGTGTGTGTGTGTGTGTGTGTGTGTGTGTGTGTGTGTGTGTGTGTGTGTGTGTGTGTGTGTGTGTGTGTGTGCGTGTGTGTACGTGTGTGTTGGTTGGGTGGGTGTATGGGTGCATCTTATTTTTGTTGTATGTGAAATAAGTGAAATAAGTCTAAACAGGCAGGCTATGTAATACAGACTTTCTCCCTCCGATCCACCAGATGGCGTTGATGAGCTCGAAAGCGGCTTGAGCAGGAGAGCTGCGTCAAGATGCTGAAGTTAGCTAGAACCAAACCGGATACAAGGCCCTTTTGCCTTCAAAATAAAAGCGTAAATTGTTGTTTTTTTTAATTCTTTTTTTATTTTATTGAAAGAATACAGCAATATAATACAAAAAGGTAAAGATAATGACAGACATACAATAAAAACATTTTTTATAATTGATGTAAAGAAAAATAATAGTAAGGGGAGATACACAGATTTACTCAAATTACACATAGACCTTATATAAATTACAAATATTAATAGTTCTAATGGCCTTTTTGTTATGAGAGAAATAAACAAAATCAATGTGAACACTCATTTCCTTCAAGAACACACAAAATTCAGGCTTTCTGCTGGTAAATTTACATTTGTGGATATGGAATGTGGTTAAAATTAAAATTATATTAATAAGGCTATAAGCGTAAAATGTGTCTTGGAAAAAGGAATGAGTATGTATTAGGGTGCACAGAATAGCAAGAATCGTAACTGGAATAGATTAAAATGGGCTTCTACAGGATAGTAGACGTAAGGGTGGTGTTTGGGGATTTGTTAGTATGTTTTTGGCAGCCATATATGGCCATTAGCGTGAATATTTGCTGAGAAAATGACAATTTGCAAACAGCAGCAGTCGTATTTTAATATACTCCAGATTCCTCTTTAAATGCATTCTTTCATTTCACATCTCTATTTTGTAGTAGTAAAAAAATGTTTGTCACCTATTCGCCAATACGGCTTTTATTTTGAAGGTTGTAACCGGAACTGTTATTCTTATTTTAAGTAACTTGACACCGGTGAAGCAATTATACAATTGGTTTCACAATCTGCCAGTTGCCAGTTGACCATGCTGAGGTTCTCCAGTAAAACACCATGTATTTGCCTCCAAATCTGTCACATTACAAACACACAACTCAATGGGATGAGTGCGCAGGGGAGCAGATATCTCTCTAACCAGGTAACTCCATACGACATGACGCAGAACGGCTCATAACATCTGCCTGGCTAATGTTAGCTAGTTAACGCTAGCTAACTGTAGGTCGCTGTGTCAGTGTATTCATAACTGAATATTACTGGTACCTGTGACGTTATGCTGTATTAACTCGTGCATTAACGTTTATCAATTTCAGCTGAGGGGCTTTTCTCGCTGTGTGAGGGTTCCTCCGTCAGCTAAACACACACCGCATCCCACCGTCTCTCAACTTCCATGTAAAGTAAGTTGGCTGTCGCGATATTCAGTTCTCTGGATGGAGAGAACTGGTCGCCTAACTCCATTTAAAAATGTGGCAATTTCATATTTCCTTGTTTATCGGCTAAAGTAGATACCACATAGAATATGAGTTATGTGCTTTTATGAACCGAGAGAGGCTTCTGGCAACTTCGGCATACATATAATCCACCAAGCAGCTTTTACTTTGATAGAATGTCAACTTTTAGAACTGGTTCACGCTGCTTCACTGCTGGTTCACACTGTGTTTAGATGGAACAAGACTGCAGGAATTACAGGCGAACAGTTAAACCGGTTGAAGTGTTATTCAAATATGTGCTGCGTGGTTATATGTGCCAAAATTACCTGTGGAACTTATGTAACGAATCAGAAAATGTTTTTGGTTATGTTTTAGGAGAGAGAAATCATGAATATGAGGGAGTTTGTGTCTCACAGGAAGGACAACCTGGATTTACACTGTTTATAGCTCTGATAATCAATCATTCATGTATTCATATAACCTCTATTGTATATTGTACTGCATATCTTGTGCAGTAACTGTGCTGTCCTTGTCTTTCTCTGTCAGGGCTTTGAGAGCAGAGTTAATGGTGATGGATGGAAGAGGAAGATCCACCTGACATCCTCCATACTGCTAGAACAGATTCCTGTACAGACAAGGTGCCTACATCCACCACACTCTGCCAACCAGTAATCCCTTAAAGTAGCCTTAGAATTACATGAATTCACCCCTTAATTCATGCAAAATCCCCTTAAAATGAGTTAAGGGAGTTATTAATGGAGGAGACCCCATCAAAACCACCTTAAACACCCCTTAATGTTTGACTGCTTACTTTCTAATTTAATGTAAAATTCAGGGAGACAGGAACTTTCCATTAATAACTCATTAATAACCCTGTAAACCTGCACAAAAGGCCTGAAAAATCCCTTAATTACTAGTGTCTCTGTGAACCAACCCATGAATAAATCCCTCATAAGCTATGTTATCTTTGATGGATAATTAATGTTTATGTAATGTTTCTAGACAAACAACCAGCCCACACTCACTTCAGTTGTTTAGGGCAGTGGTTCTCAACATGGGGTCCGGGGACCACCAGGGGGTCCTTGAGGGGGTTCCAGGGGGTCCCCAGCAAATGGATGAATTATTAAACTTCACCATTATTTCATTTACAAGAAGTTAACACAATTAGAGAATGTAGAAGAATGACTGTTTTGATCTTTCACTGTTATCTCTCTACCTACAATACAGATAGTCATGGAATTCTGGACAAAATCATATCTAACAATAAAATATTGTCAGATTTGGGTCCGAGAGACAAAATTGAATCAAATGGAGGTCCGTGGCCCTAATGTGAACTGCATTTGGGGTCCTTGATATGAGAAAGGTTGAGAATCACTGGTTTAGGAGGGAGCTGGGATGGAAGCACAGTAGGAGAGTAGATGATGACAGAAATATGATGTTTGGGGTGAACTGTTCCTTTAATCGGCATGCTGGTGTCCACAGTGAGCTGTCAGAGCCACTGTATGAGAAGCTGGCTGAGGAGACGCTGGACGCTCTGGCTGATTACTTTGAAGACCTGACGGACCAGTCCTTCACCGGAGCGGACTATGATGTCGTCTTCGCTGTAAGTCTTTCACTCCACTTCACAAGTCACCACAACCCAAGTCAGTCAAGTCCCAAGTCACCAGAACCCAAGTCAAGTAAAGTCCCAAGTCACCAGAACCCAAGTCAAGTAAAGTCCCGTGGAAGTTAACTGGGGCAGTAAAATAAATCTGAGTGAGTCATCTTTGCGTTTCTGTAGTTTATTGTACGTGTAAGGATCTTGGTTTTGTTTTTTTTATTTGTTTTTTTTTCTACTGTGGAAGTTAATGGAGAAAAACGGGGGCAGGAAAACAAATCCGAGTGAGTCATCTTTGCCTTTCTGTAGATGTATTGTAAATGTAAGGATCTTCGGGTTTTTTAACTATGGAAATTAATGGAGAAAAATGGGGAAGGGAAAATATTTCAGAGTGCGTTTCTGTTGATGTATTGTAAATGTGAGGAGGACCTTTTTTTTTTCTTCCTATGGGACTTCATGGAGAAAAACAGGGGCAGGAAAATATGTCAGAGTGAGCCCTCTTTCCATGGAGATAGTAACAGTAAACTGAGTTGTTCATAGTTAAATATCTTTGATTTTTTATTATGGGAGTGGAATGACACCCTCAGTCCCTCATGTTTTCACCTTGCTGCTAGCAGAAAAGGCTTTGGCAGCTGGGAAGACCCTACCGTTAACCACCTTAAGTGATACAGAGGGCACAGGTCACCATGTGAAAAGATCATTGATTGATGATTGATGTGTTCTCTAATCACCGGCAGGCCCAGGACACTAAAGCCCAGATCAATAGATATTTACATCTGCGCAGTGTGCATAAACATATGGACCTATTAGCACACAGTGCCTTTCCACAGTCCAGCCTGCATGCAGGAGTTCAAAATGTAAAGAGACTGAGAATCATCACAGTCATCATTGTGCTGCTCAGTGGGATGTTTTTGGGAAATATATTACATGAGCCATTGATGTAGGCAAGTGCTGCTATAGGCTATATACTTAGTGCCGTGGTTCTGGTCCTTGCTGGTTTCTATCTCACCAGCTAGTTAAATGCATTCACCTTGCAGCCCAGGTGTAGATTAGTCCCTGAATAGATGGGGCACTGCTTCCTGAGGACCAGGACCATGACTGAGACTTGAGTCACAACTTTCATTGCTTGAGACTTGACTTGATGCATGAAGAGAAGACTTGAGATTTGACTTGACTTGGGTTCTGGTGACTTGGGACTTGACTCTGACTTGTACTCTGATGACTTGAAAAGGTTTCTAAAGTCTTGACTTGAGATCTTGTGTTTGTGTAAATGACTTGGATTGAAAGTGATGAGACTTGTTCCGGCAGACGACTGAATTTAAATTATGTTTTCTGAATTTGTATGGAATGATTGACTTTATTGAAGTTGAAACTGATTATAGAAATCAAACTCATGATGATCTTACCTTGCCTTGATTCCCTTGTACTGTGTATCATCATCCTCAGCACAAACCCCAGAACACCACAGCAATAGACTCATTTTCACTGAACATCGGCGTTCAGCAAACTCCCCAAAGGATCTTGACTATTATTTATATTTGATTGGTTTTCTCGATTTATTTCTGTTTCTTTTTTTTTGCGCACATGATATTGACTTGCAGGTGAAATTGTGTAAATTAGAGGTAGCTCTTAATGTCATTGATCCCACATGGTAGTAAAATACCTGCACATAACTGAATTACATGGGCATTTACAAATATAACATGCATACAATCTAAAACTAGGTAAAACACAATAAACAAAAATGATACATATTAAGATGCAGTAAAAGAACACCTATTAAAAAGCACATCAGTATTAGATTGCAAATGTAGGCAGTATGAAAAGGTTCCAGAGGGTTATGGTTGATTGATTAAGATGCAGAGGAAGGGTATGGGATATTTTTCGTGTCTTCTGATTTGTGTACGGGTTTGTAAGTTTGTTAGTGTTTCTTGTATTTTTGGGGGTTTTCTCTGGCTGGAGGTAGCCATGTTAGGAAGAGGCGGCGGCCACACTGATCCATCAGAAACCAGACGGGATTATTGACAGATAGATTTTTTTATCCGTTGGTTTGTTTTGGAGCGTCAACATGGTGGTGAGGCAGAAGTACAGGAAAGTAACGCTTTGCCCAAAACGGTGATACTTCATAGAAGAAAGAAGAAACAGACTCTAGTGAATAAATTAAAGAAGAAACTGACCTGGAAAACCTCTAGTCATCCCAACGTTATACCAGGCTTTCTCTGTTTTATCTCTGTTTTGGTCGGGCTGTTGTATCTGTGTTCGCCGCTATTTTTTCCAAAACAAACGTAGGAACGCCTCTGATTGGGTAAACGGATGGTGACGAATACATCCATCCAGAAAAAGTTCAAAGTTCAGTTTCTGTCCGTCAAAATGCACGGAAATCTGACGGAGACGGACGCATCATCTGTCCGTTGTCCTATCCAGACAACGGACAGCTCTCACCTCCACTAACCTAACCTCCCACTAAGGAGGTTATATTTTCGGTGCCGTTTGTTTGTTTGTTTGTCTGTCAGCAGGATTACGGAAAAACTGCTGGCCCGATTTTCATGAAACTTGGTGGAAGGGTGTAGCATGGGCCAAGGAAGAACCCATAAAATTTTGGCACGGATCCGGATCCGACTCACGAACAAGCAATAATAGCACGAACCTTGGCGGAGGTCTGCGCTCTCCGAGTGCCCTTCTAGTTGAAAATGAATTGAAATGAACGGAGACGGACAGACACAATGGATCAACGTGGCCGCATCCTCCACTGCCAGCGTTGCATCTCCCTGCTCCACAGAGTGTGCTGACTTTTGAATGGATACACCAGAAAACAATCAATTCAACTTTATTCCAATGAGGGAGAACGCATGCGTCAGCCATTGAGAATTGAAACTCTGTGATTTTTTTCGCATGGACGCAGCCATCGGAACACAACACGAACGCAAAGTGAGCAGTGGAGCATCTTTCAGTGCTGGTAAAGGAATCATTCCTTCGATGCCTGACGCCCGATGGCTCTAGTGGAGCAGGACCGTTAGGCATGGTTAGGCGTCGATCACTAAGGAGGGGTAGTGGAAGTGTCTGTAAGGCTATACTCTATGCTGTACCTGCTCTTTTGTATTAGCTGTACTAGCTATGTGGTTTGTTGTGCTGTAAGTGAGCTGTCACAAGGGTGGCAAACTCAAGAGTTGGTGGGCGGAAGTATCCTTTATAGGTACTCCAGCTCTTTTTAACCACCTTAAAAAGAACAAATGCGAGTTGACTTTGGTTGTTAATGTGTTCCGTTATCAACATGCTGTCAGTCTGCTGCTCAGGTGCTGTATATACTCTTGGGTTAAAGTATGTGCCAAGTTACTGTGGCATATAGGCATCTCATTCCTGATTCCTGCTACACACTCCAACTTTGTCTACAATGGCATTGTAATGGCAGCACACTTTCTGATGGGAAATGGTACACAGGGATTGGTCAAAAGCAGTGTGACTTTACAAAATTTCCAATAAGGAGGAAGGAAAGTTCATTGTTCATTCTCCAAGACTCTGTGTGTTTGTGTGTGTGTGAGTGTGTGTGCATACCCCATTAGCTTTCTCTGCTCCAGAAAGTCTTTTCAGGCGAGGCCAGTTGTTTTGCCGTTCAGCCTCGTTGCCATATTGATTTCTTGCCCAGCAGAGTCGACGCAATTAGGGCTTCTCCAGCCGGTGGCAGATAGCCCTCGTTTAGCTGGCAGGCAAGTCGGCTTAAAAAACACAAGGCGGTCTGGAGTTATGGGCAGAGAAACACTTCTCCACCTCTGATCCGCTCTGACCCAGAACAGAAGGGAATCATTTTTCAAGAAGAGAGACGACAAGGGAGCGAGAGGCCACTTCCAAGTGGTCAGGCACTGTCAGTCATGGCAGTATTTTAACTAGGGATGGGCACGGGTCTTCTGACTTCTGACATCCAGATAGATTCTGGGTAATGAACAATATAATTACTAAAAATATTTATTAGCCTCAGTCAAATCTGTATTTAACCAAAACAAGACAGAACCTTATATGAGTCATGCATCCTACCTGAACAAAATCCACTCCAGTGGTGGCAGAGGGATGAAAACTGTTTCAAGAGACTTTGTTTCCTTGCCAAACAGGACCTTGGCATTCCTGCCAGGCTTGGGCCAATATTCAATATCATCGAATATGGGGATATTTCGTAATTATCGCGATATTTCACACTTTCACGCGATTTCGATTATCGGTGGATGATTGTGTTAAATTTAAGGCTGGGTATTGGGAAGGACCTAACGATACGATACGTATCACGATACGTATCAAGATACATTGCAATACGATACATATTGCGATACATTGCAATACTCTACATCATTTACTGAAAATTTAAAAATAGAGCTGAAAATACAACTTGCTGTGTACATCACATTATATTGATAACTCAGCGGACAGTCAAAACTATTTAATTCAAAGGGATTTGAGGGAAATTTAAGGACATTTTAAATCAGTTTAAAACATGAATTATTTTTTTTTATGTATCGATACGAGGGGCTGGAAAATCGATAAAGTATCATGGAAAAAAATATTGCAATACTCAGCTGTATCGATTTTTTTGCACAGCCCTAGTTGAATTCTGAGATTAAATCTTTTTTTTCTTTACTTCACAAACGGGCACAAACCGTAAACTAGTGTAGTGATATTTTCCCTTTCTTTTGGGTCTGATCACCCCAATTGGAGTATTTTTAAGATGTTCTTTTGCTACTAGCTGTTGTCTGATTCAGATATTATGGGGAGCATGTAACTTGCTCACATTACAAGACGGGGTGACTGTGTATAAAATTAGATAATTTCGACTTTTCATTTTGACTTTACAATTCATGTAAATGCCCATCCCTAGTTTTAACATAAGGATGATCTCTTCATACGTCTCCAAACAGACATGATAAAGGAATGATGCACCTAATAACTTTACATGTATTGTTGAATTGACTTTGGAGTGCAATGTGTACATCACCCATTTCTTTCGATAGACTCCATTGTACATATGAAACATTTAGGCCTATGGACTCCATCAAAGAGCACTTTCTGTTCCCTATTTCCAGCAATGTATATACAATACTGCTCTTGAGTGCACCAGCTGAGCACTCAACAGCAGTATTGTAAGCTTTGTTATTTTCTTTGTTCCCTTATGGAAAGCTAAAGGATCTTACACAATTCATAAGTTCTCCCTTTCAGCTACATAAAGATTGACTCCAGCACTCCAGGAATGCGTTTCTTCTTAGTCACTGCCCCTACTCGTGATCCTGTTTTTTTTCTTCTATTTTTTATTTTTTTTATTAATAGACAAAAATAACAATACAACACAAAACACACAGAACTGACAGAAATATAAATATGTAGATAGATCAGAAAAGAGAAGAAAAATACTGTAAACATAGCAACTATAGAACAAAGTGTATCACAGCCCAGTTATGAACAAAAAACAAAAAATACAAACAAAAAGGTAAAGAAAGTCAGAGCTATGATCATATATGCATATACATATAAACTTACATAAGTTACATAAAAGAACAGAAAATAATAAAATATAATATAATACGCTCCATTTACAGTCTTTATAAATAAATAAATACATTTATAAATAAATTGTGACCCTGTTCTTGTCTTTATTGCCTTGTGGAATATTTTTTTTCTTTGAGCAACTGGCTCACCTCTGTCCAGGATGAATCCTTTGATTTTCTAGCACCATAAACTTGACTCAATAAAGTTTTCAGTTGTTAAAGAGTAACTGGCACAAAGACCAGCCAATAGCAGATGCCTAGTGCAGTACCTTACTTTTCAGCGTTAGGTGTCAGGCTTCACCACAGATTAGGGTTTGGGGTTCATTTAAGGCCCATTCACATCTAGAACGATAACTATAAAGATAACTATAACTATAAAAAGATTTAAATCGTTGTAAGTAAATAGAATGTCTGTGTTCACACTACAACTATAACTATAAAAACATCCAAAACGAAAACTATAACTATATTCTTGGTTGCAATTTTTCTGGCGGTAGAGGAAATGATAAAACATTTTCAACCAATCAAACTAAAGTTCTACAAAGAAGGGGTGGGAGAATTCAGTAGTTCATGGCAGTGATGGCATTGCTTGCCAAGGAACTGATGACAGAAGTCCAGAGGAACCCGGCGCTGTTTGACAAAGACCATCGCCTCTAAAAATGTTGAAAAGAAACGTGACAAACCGGTCGAGATCGGAACAGCTCTTGGGATTAGCGGTAAGGTGGTTTACTGACCTGGAAGCTAGTTAAATCGCTACCTTTTGCTAGCATGATGCTAAGAAAACAGCATAATCTCTTGGCCAACCTGACCGCAAATGCGCTATTATCCTATGTTTTTATAATATGACCGGGAGGGAACAACATGTGTCTCCAGTATCCTGTTGAAACCCCGTTTAGCCACGGTGACGTTCAGGTGTTTCTCTCAACACGGGCTACAAGAGACTTTACTCTTTGATCCACAGTAGATGTGGTGTGCAGTGCCACCTACTGGTAAAGAAATGAACAGCTTCACTTGGTGACCATTGGTACCATTAGCTCTCATATAAACAAAGCACAATAATGTTATGAAAGCGCCATAAAAGAGCATTATTATCTGCTATCTCCTCTCTCTTTTGCGGGCAATGCATGAACCCAAATCTTTCATTTTTTTTCTCGGAATATTCGTCGCCGATATCGTTGTAGTGTGAACGCTTGAGCAACAGCATATCGTTATAGTTTATAGTTATCTTTATAGTTGTCGCTCTAAGTGTGAATGGGCCTTTACTCTTTAAAGAGATGGAACATACAGTATTATGACATGCCCTACAAATTGATGTAATGTTGGATTGCATTGCCTGCTGTTTAGATGGACATATCAGCGGGGGGGAGAGTGACGGGGCTCTGTGTGTGTGTGTTGGTACGGCCTGGGTGGGTGTCACCTTGTCTTTATTGATGGTCCTATACTGTCAACAGCCGCACACCCTCCGTCTCAAGGCTTGATAACAGCTGCTGCCCTGTCTGTCCAGATGACTGATCGCCTGATAGATCATATCTTAGTGACAGATGATGCGATAGGGATTTGCATTTTATATTTACATTTTGGACATTCGGCTGATATATGGAATACCCCTGGCCCTGACCTCTGCACTCCTTACTATTGCTTGCTTGTGATTTTGCTGATCCAGTAATTGAACGTTATTGTACTTTTGCACTCATTAGGCTTGGTGTCAAATTCTGTATTGCGATACTGTTCCGCCAAAATATGTGGGGGGTATTTTATTTTATTTCTTGCAAATTACATCAAATTTCTAGAAATGTGATCTTATTATTCAAGCATTGGAGGAAACAATGGCCATTTGGTATAATTTGCTCATTCCTGCTGTTTCCAGATATTTGAAATAGCGGGAAATATTGCGATATTTGATAATATTGAATATCAGCCCAAGCCTATTTTCTACTTGAATAAAAATAGTTCCATGATGTAACCTTGACGTGATGTACAGCTGGACCTGTTACTACCAATGGCTTGCAGTTCATTGGCTAATCACGTTTACACAGTTGACTTCATCTAATGCCCTGTCCTGCAGATACATTACACTCTTCATCATATCTGTGGAACTTCCTTCAAGTCTAGATTGGTGACATGTGTGATCAGGTTTATGTATTGTGTGTGTGTGTGTGTGTGTGTGTGTGTCTTTGGGTCATCCCCTCTCCCCCCCCATAGTCTTTCCTGTTTCCCACTATTGTCATCACACCGGACCTGTCTTCCTGCCTGCCATTGGTGTGTTTGACTTTGCTGGCACCATCTGATTTCCTGTGGGACGTACACTGCGGAAAGATCTATGGAACTGTCTCAAGATCTCTGTTTATCTGTCTTTTATGTTTCTCTCTCTCCCTATTCTTCCTCTCTCTCTGTCTCCCTCTCTCGTCCCTGTCAGTTGCCCGTGAGAGGGTGATTAATAAAGCAGTTGAGTGTTTTTTTTTAAACCGGTGGTGGGACAGCGGCTGTCTCTGCAGGCGCTGACTGATTGGCCGGTGTTCCCGACTTGGCAGCTGACCCCCTTTTCAACCGCTCGCAGTAACATATGGGGCCATAAACAACACACGCAAACACACTGTAAATTGAAAAGAGCTCTCACTCGGCCGGCCAGCACTTTCAGGCTGAAAGCTACACTGTAATACCCAGTCGTATATACTCTATTAAAGAGGAACCCCATACCAAGACACTTTTTTTTAAATTGTGATCTGGTTTTAAGAAACAGCTCTAAACCCATTTTTATGATCTTAATCGTTATTATTAATTCCGCCTTTTTATTTTAACACCATTGTTATTAATTCATACTTCTTTTACTTGTTTTATATTTCTTATACTTGTTTTATGTTTTTTATATCTAGGATTTTTCTTTATTTTCAATTTATTTTATACTTGTACTTGTTTTATACTTTTTATATCTAGGATTGTTCTTTATTATTTTTAATTTATTTTATTATTATACCTGTTTTATATTGCTTTTTATATCTTAGGATTGTTTTTATCATTATTTATTGATTTTTATTGTTTCTCTTGTAAAGCACTTTGAGCTGCATTTTATGATATGAAAGGTGCTATATAAATAAAGTTTATTATTATCATTATTATTATTATTCTTACAACAATGCCGTATCTCTCACTAAACCCGGCTCAGTTCGCCCTCTAGTGGTTAAAATGAGCAGCTGGAGTTGTTTGTGTTCAGTTAGGATTTTCTGGCATTTGTGGCGCCCCCTATAGGTTAATTTTAAAATGCTGTTGCATAGATGCTTCATGAACCCTGCTCAACATTTGGAAGAAGTTTTATGATGACTGAACAAATGGCCAATGAATTATGGCCAATTTTGTGTTATTGTTTATCCGATTGAACCCGTTAATCGTGATATCGTGATAGGTCAGAAAATGAAAAGGTCTTAGGGGAAAAAAGTAAAAAAAAAAAAAAAAAGGCAGGTTAGCAAAATATCCATTATGGCACACTTTGGTACCTGTTGTGAAGCATACTGTCCTGTCCCAGTGGAAATGCCAAAAGAAGCATTTCCACAATACAGAATGGAATATTTCCTGCTTTTATTATATTCCAAAATAATACTCCCTCGTTGCTATAGCCAAGCGCAGCTCCATCTCTGTAACAAGGAAAGCATCATTAATTAGCAGCCGTTAATGAGCCCACCATGTAGCTCTGCAGAACCAGAGGTGAACTCCTAGCCGGGAGGACAAGGAGGATGAGAAGGAAGGAGAGTGGAGAGGAAGAGATGATGATTTTAGCATGAGATAACAGATTTTTATTTCTGACAGGAGAGGCAGAACTTAACAGCTACAGGAATTGCTTATCTAAGGTTTCGGTAGATGCTTGTGCGAGTCATACCATCTATTCATAGGATATTTGTCCTCAATCAAAGACATTACTAGATCCGAATAGGGCTGAACGATTTTGAAAAAATATCTAATTGCAATTATTTTGACTGATATTGCAATTGCGATATGATTTGCGATATTAGAGGTAATGATAATTTTTACATCATTATTCTCATTTTCATTGAAAAACGTATTCAAATGATTATGGTGTGATTTTTGCGGGGATCTGTACCAAACAAAGATGTTTTCTTAAGTCTGTAGAATATGATGTGTAGGCCAGGACATCTCTGCAGCACCACAATATTTCATTTTAAATGCTATTTTGACACATTTCACCTTTAACAAATATTGCGCCTCCTGCGATTTGAAAATTGCACTAGGCCATATTGCGATTTTGATAAAATTTCGATTAATTGTTCAGCCCTAGATCTGAACACGCAATACTATACAGGGTATCTGCAGGTCCTTAAAAACCTGAAAAAGTCTGAAATTATCTACATTTAAAATGTCTTAAATACAGTTTTGAGTTATTTTTTCTTTTCTTTTTTTATGTAATGACAGGTGTATTTTTTGATTAAGATTAATTTTTATGCAAGTAGGAAATTAGATAGAGGTATGGACAGATTCTTCACATTGAGTCATATTTAGTCGGGCCAGAGTTGTAAAGTAGGGCAAATAAAACAAGGCAAATGACATGAATTGTGTAGTTTCATTAAAACATGTGGATAGGACCAGCAGTAGTGTCGGGTTTATTTTCTTTGTTTGTATTACTTTATTTGCACTTGGTTGGTCACATTAAGTTTGATCCACGAGTGTGGAGTTAGATTAATACTTGGCAGGATTAATACAATATGATATGATAATACATGTTTTGTTTCCGTTGCATCTGCCTTAATACACAGTTGGTGTTCTTTTCCTTATGCTGACCATTGACAGTATAATTTTACAACTTGTATTTAATTTCAGTCGGAAATAGGCTGTTTTTGACAGATTCTTGCTTCCAGGCAGCATTAAAAAGAAACAAAAGGTCTTACAGAGTCAAAGGCTCTCTGCTGTATTTGCCGTGTCCTTCCCTTATTCCACAGTATCATCTCAATGTCTTGTATCCTCTCTTTTTCATCCACAGAGCGGTGTGCTGACAGTGAAGGTGGGCGGTGAGCACGGGACCTACGTCATTAACAAACAGACACCAAACAAACAGATCTGGCTTTCTTCTCCCACCAGGTAAGGCTGAAGAGTATCACCACAAAACAACCACTGTTGGAGTAAAGAGACAGATACACCAGATGTCCTTCTCCTTTAACTCATGAGTCTGTTTTAGTTTAGATTTGTATGATTGCAATTGCAAGGAGAGTGACTCTTCCTAAGAAATTAACAGTTCCTTTCTAGGAAATTATTAGGAAATTGCAGACC
Source organism: Centroberyx affinis (assembly GCF_046629955.1). NCBI lineage: Eukaryota > Metazoa > Chordata > Actinopteri > Beryciformes > Berycidae > Centroberyx > Centroberyx affinis. Next base: position 80,173 of record NW_027283306.1, on the reverse strand, counting down.
CAAAAAACAAAGCGTTACGTTAAATTCATATTTCACAGTTTGGTTTTTTTCATACAAGATGACAAGAAAGGAATAATCGACACAATTTCCACCATTATTCACAAAGAAATCCCTGTACACGCAGAGATTTGTATTCTTGGTCTTATTCCAGAAGCATTGGCCCTAAGAACTCATGAAAGTACGTTGGTAAACCTTTGCTTAATACAAGCGAAACGTCTTATTGCCAGACACTGGAGAAGTGTTTGCTGTCCATCTTTTGAAACTTTGGATTAATGAGCTTTCTTCTTGCATAGCTTACTTACACAATCAAACAAAAAAGTCATATTTTTCATGAAATATGGGATTCATTTCTTACATTTTTGGAATCAAGACCTGATATCCTAACTTCGTAAATTTGACATTTACCAAGTGAGACTGTACACCCTTTTTTTTTTTCTTTGTTTTTTTTTTTTTTTATTTATCTATTTATTTTTTCTCCCAAATTGAATATAAAAAAAAATAAAAATACATGTATGCATTTATGCATGTGGATATATGTGTATATGTATATAAGTAATTTATGTTCATTATTATTGTTATCATTTTGTAAACTATCATCATTGTTTTGGGTGTTGGGTGGGAGGGAGGAAAGTTGTTTTGAGGGAGACTTGAATGATGCAACCAACCCATTTTGGAAAAGTGATGTACCATGTTCAAAATCAATAAAGATATGTGATACAAAAAAAAAATCTGTTTTCCTTAGGTGGCTTAAAACGATGGTACTGTATATGAATATACTTTGTGTTTTTCAGCCCTGAACTTCATTCCTCCTCCTCCTCTTTTTTTTTTACAGCGGTCCGAAGCGTTACGGCTGGACGGGCGAGCGCTGGGTTTACTCTCACGACGGAGTCAGCCTCCACCAGCTGCTTTCCACAGAGTTCTCCATCATCTTCAACTTAAACATGGACCTGACCGACCTGCCCCACTCCTGATAACCCCACGCTTCCTAATGACTTCTGCCTCCAGTACTACTACTAAAGCACTGAGCCAATAGGAACCAAAGAGTACCACATTTTTTTTGTCCAGTAGCAGTCTAACTTGTATGAGAGCAGTTTGTATTTAATGACAATGATGGAGCTTTTTTTGTGTGGGTGGATGTATTATATATCTGTTACGTGATGATATTAGGTTTGGGCCGATATATCCCGATATTTTGTGAATATTGCGATATTTAAAAAAACCCCCAAAACAACATAATTTGTCTTTTTAATTCAAGTGGGTTCCCTTTCCCACAATCAGCCTGTTTTTATGGAAATAGCAGGAATGAGCAACTTACACCAAATGGCCGTTGTTTCATCCAGTGCTTGAATAGTAAGATCAAATTTCTAGGATGTTAATAATAAGAATTATTGTTATAGCCTAGAGATTTGCTGTCATTTGGAAGAAATTAAATACAATATCCCCCCCCCCAAAAAAACTTGAAAAAACTCCCCTGATAATATTGTATATCGCAATATTTTGACATTCTCATTTGAAACATATGAAAAGCCTTGAGATTCAATTTGTGGAATTCAGCCAGTGGGCGATCCTTCATTCACAATCACCAGAATCTCCAAAAAGTCGGTCTCCAAAATCCCAAACTCTTCATTTCTGCACTTTCCTCAGATTTCTCTCAGTACTCACTCTCCAAACCCTCCAGTCACTCACTCACCACAATCAATGAACACATGACCCTGTTTTATTACCCTTCGTCCTAATTGAGAATCGGGAATATTTTCTGTTTCACAAGGCCAATGCTGGTGCAATGGAGCCATTAGCTAGTGGAGGATATTTGCACTTCCTATTTCAAACTACCATCTACTATTCCATTTTCACATGGTGGGGTTGAAACACAAAGGAAAACTGATATACCAGATAAACCACTTTTAATGCACACAACGCCAATTGTGTTTGTCTCAGAATGTGTTCAGATATATTCCTTTGCCGTCTTATTGTAACTTAAATAATTTAACAATAAAACTATTAAAATGCTTTCTTGTAATATCAGTCTTGTTTGTATTTAAATTGAGTCTAGCACTTCTCTCTGGCTTTTGAAGGTAGCTTTAGCATTAGAAAAGTTGTGGCAGTAATTGTGAAATGATCAAATCAATGCATCAAAGTGCAGGATTTACTGTAGTTCACTTTTTGCATTTAACAACAATGCTAGTACAGAATTTCAGCCTGTCATACCTGTGTTTTGCAGATGCTGGACACCTCAGCCATATGTTAATTTTTCCAGCAGCATGTCACATTGTCAGCCACATAAATAGCTTTACTATTTCAATAATGAGGGAAGTTTCCATGGGAACGTGGGCTGTGGACACTGGTGTGGTTTATTCAACATGAAAATGATATGCAAACATAAAGAACAAGTTAAGGAAGGCATGGTTGAGATGAAATGTGATCATTTAAAACAGTGGTTCTCAACCTGGGGTCTGGGGACCAGACAGGGGGTCCTTCAGGGGGTTCCAGAGGGTCCCCAGCGAATTGATGAATTGTTAAACTTCACCATTATTTCATTTACAAGAAGTTAACACAATTAGAGAATGTAGAAGAATGACTGTTTTGATCATAGTTTCTCTGTTATCTCTCTACCTACAATACAGACAGTCATGGAATTCTGGACAAAATAATAATAACCTTTATTTGTATAGCACCTTTCATACACAACATGCAGCTCAAAGTGCTTTACATCAATAGAAGGCAGATAAAAGACAGATAAAAAGATAAAACTCATATAAAACAAGCAAAATACATTGCATTAAAAGAGTCAAATCAAGTAAAATAGAAAGATAACAGAACACAACAAATACTCCCACTTTTAGACAATAAAAATATTCTCAGATTTGGGTCCGAGAGGCAAAAACTCCTCAAATGGGGGTCTGTGGCTCTAATGTGGACTAAATTAAGGGTCATTGATATGAAAAAGGTTGAGAATCACTGATTTAAAATATGTCCATTATTTTGTTAAACTGAATTTAAAAGCCTGCAGCTACTTACTTGGCAGTTGCACAAACTCCCAGTGGCTCCCAGAAAAAAAGGCCCAAAATTTGACCTTTCTGACTTTGGGACAGCAGGACACTGCACCTGTGACAAAAATTAGAATGTTGTGAATTTCTTCTGATGGTGTTTAAAATAAGGTTTTTGCTTTTGGAGTGTTTTGACACACTCCTAGTCTTTCTTTCCAGGCTCAGGGTCATAGATTGGGTCTATCATCTCTGATAACTGATAATTTCAGTTTTACATTTTCAAAGGCCTACATTGCTATAGAAGTGATTAAGGAAAATTAAATAACCCAATTTAAAGTAATAATCAGTAACATTTTCCTATAAATAAATATCCATTTTGTTATTCTGTCTGCTTGCTATAACACAATAGTGGCTAAACCCATATCCAGTTCATGAAAGCTTTTACATTTGCTGTTCTAAACACTCGGTGCCTGGTAGCTCTTTCCTGGGAAAAATCCTCTGCCGCACAGGAAGTGATGCGTTTTACATTTCTGGTCTATTCGCAATAAATAGAAGAAGAGCTGGGTAGTTAGCATGAGCAGTGATAGCCACCAAGACAAAGAAAAGAGAAACTCAAACTGCATCAACAGAAAATCCAAGGAACAAGACATCACAGGACTGGACACACTGTTTGATTGACAGGTGATCTCTGGGAAACAAGCCAGGATATCACACATCCAGAAGCAAGTTAGAGTCCTATGAAGTTTCTCTCTCTCTCTCTCTCTCTCTCTCTCTCTCTCTCCATCAGATCTAGTGTCTACAGGATAAGGACTGGGGAGCAAAGAAATCAACATTGACTCAGCCTCTGTCAACAGCCACAAATTCATCTTTTCAATTCTAAGTGAAGCAATTTGTCTCCATTTCGCCCCCAGCTTACCTCTCCCTGTCACCTCCCATGGATAAATTCCTCTGCACACAGAGAGGAAAACTTAGCTGGAACAAGTGAAAAAATCTCTAAAACTGCAGAATCATTCAAATCAATTCATTTGCTAGATACAATACATGTGCAGGAATTAGTCTTGGCGATGGACGTCTAGGTTTGGAGAATTATTGGCGAATTATAGGCGAAAAAAAAAAGTGGGAGACAGGACTTTGACAAAGCAGATTCTGACAATATATAAAAAACACACTTTTTCCCCCGCCTATTTACATTTATTGGTAAACCTACGTATTTTCTTCGCTGCATCGGCATAAGTTCCTTCTGACCAGATTCCGGTGTTACAGTTCCAACTGAAAGGTTTAACAAACATAGAGAAAGAGATTCACTTAACCACAATTCAGCAGACATGTGACTCAAGTCATTTGGTCCAAGTCTCAAGCAAGTCCCAAGTCATTTGGTCCAAGTCTCAAGCAAGTCCCAAGTCATTTGGTCCAAGTCTCAAGCAAGTCCCAAGTCATTTTTTCTTGGGCAAGTCAAGTCGAGTCCTTAGTTAAGGCAAGTCAAGTCACTTTTTTTTTCCCCCAAGATACTGCAGTCTTACCTGCAGTATTCGGTCTTTATAAAGAGAAAAGACAAGGTATTAGTACCTGTCTAATAATGATATTATTGGTTGGTTATTGATTGTATCTGGCTAACGTTAGCTAACATCAGCCCTCACAGACACTTACCGATCTTAAGTCTGGCTGTCAGAAATCTTTGATGAGCAGGTCTTGCATTCAGCAGTTCACCTTTTTCCTTCACATGTGACATTTTTGAATCCGAAAGTGATGATGATGATCTGATCCATAGACCGTATAAAGATCTGATCATACTGTGTGTGCGTAACCACCAGAAATACGAAACAGAGCGGGACACTTGTAATGTGAACGTTGACAATGTTGAAATTTTTTTTTTTTTTTAAATATGTTTTATTGAATTTTTCATTATCCACTTAACAGACAAAAGAGAGAAAGGGCTAACAATCTAAACGTAACACTGTACAGCTCAGCACAGACAATCAAAGAAAAGAGAAGAGAAAAAAAAAAAAAAAAAAAGGGAAAATAAAAAGGCACATCTGTCAGACATTGCACATCATTTCGAGGCAGCTATCACAGTATCACAACAACAACCACCACAGTTGGATCTTAGCAACTCAAATGCTTCATATAAAAGCTCTAGATAGAATGGTAGATAACGTTGAACATTTTAACATTTTATATTTAATATTTAAACTGAAAGCATAAAATGAACACAAACAAGTCATTCGAGTCATCATGTCTCAAGTCAAGTCACGAGTCTTTAACTTCCAAGTCCAAGTCGAGTCTCAAGGCATTTATTTTCTGTCAAGTCAGGCTGCAAGTCATCAAAACAGTGACTCCAGTGGACTCGAGTCCACATCTCTGCAATTCAGTGACAGGACTAGTTTTTTTTCTATATTGTCAGAATCTGCTTTGTTGGCGTTCCTTTATGTGCTAGAAGTGTGATTTTCAGACTGTTCCTCCATACACTGGCAGTGAATGGAGAGAGAAAAAAAACCCCCACAATTCTCCAAGGTACTACCAAAGTTCAACATCACTTCAAAAACACAGTATCCCTAACTAAAACTTAAAGTACACAGCTTACATGGAGAAAATGTTTTTTCTGTTGCACTGTAGATTAGCAAGTGAAACAGCAATGGAGGCTAAACAAGAGAAAAAAAAATTGTAACATAGACAATATTTCAGATGGTCTGTGGTCCAAGCTGTCCTGAGAAAAAATCTGTCCCTCCTCAACAGCCACTACTGCTGACTAGTGCATCTATAATAACATTGATTGATTGTTTGATTAATATATTGATCGGTTTACGTAGCGTCTGTGAGCGGAATGAGGATTTATGGATTTTAGCTGAGATGGCAAACGCTCCTGTCGAGGTAGAACTGACTCCTATTCTTAGAGCTGGAATATGAGAAGAGCAGCTGAGTTGAAAGCACAGCACACAGTACAGCAGGGTGACACTGTATGGTACAGTCGCTAGTCTCTACCAACCAGTAATCCCTTAAAATACCCTTACATTTACATGAGTTCACCCCTTAATTCATGCAAAATCCCCTTAAAATTAGTTACGGGGGTTATTAATGGTAGACACCCCCATCAAAACCACCTTAAGCACCCCTTAATGTTTGACTGCTTATTTTCTAATTTAGGGGAGGTAGGAACTTCCCATTAATAACTCATTAATAACCCTCCCGTAAACCTCCCGAGGAGGTCTGAATACGGTTCGTGTCAGAGGGGTCTGAGTTCTTTTGGAGTGCTCACATATGCGCAAAAAATGCTGACTAATCGCTCTGAGTTTGTTTGGAGGGCTGAAAGGGACCAAGTGTGAAAACACCCTAAGAGATGACCTCTCACCTATGGGCTAAATGCAACATTCAGTCCCACACACTGATAATGCCATATTGGATCTCACACAGGGCCACACCCTGTTACGACCGCCGCTGTCCGCGCTCCTGAAGTGGCGCGTCCTGGCACATCGCGTCTTGGCACGGCACGTCCTGAAGCAGTGTGTCCTGGCACGGCACGTCCTGAAGCAGTGTGTCCTGGCACGGCACGTCCTGAAGCAGTGTGTCCTGGCACGGCACGTCCGGGCATTCCAGCCCTGCCGAGTCTTGGTCTCATATCGCCAATCTTAGTGTGTGTAACCAGGTAGTATAGCACACCAGACATTTGTTTTGTATTTTGTCACTGTCGATCCTTACGGCAGTTAGCGATAGGTAAGTGTCAGTTTGTTATTTCTACTGTCGACCATCACGGCAGTTAGAGATAGGTAAGTTTACAGGTTTTTTTTAGTTTTATGTTCTTAGATTAGTTTTTGTTAATGTAACCCAAAGAGTCTAGCTCTGTGCCCCCTAGTCGGCAGGCACCTCTCCCGCACACCTGGTTGGAGTTAGAGTCGTGGTTCTGAGATTGCAGTGACATTCATGGACTCTTCTGCATCAGTCATCAGGTACGGCAACCTTGCAGGATAGTAAAACGGATTCGAGAACTCGCAGGTTACTTGCAAAATAAGATGGTTCGTTCAGGATTTCTTCTATTAAATAAAATCATATACAGCCTTCTAGATATAATAATACACAAAGAAATTAAACTACCGCAGCACCCTGCATCGTTTACATTGACAAGTGCTACATGCTAGCCAAAATGATGGCAACAATTACAATTTTTTCAGCATTGATAAATCAATCTGCTGCTCGCACCGGCATCCATATCTAACCAAACACATTCAACGACAAAACAGTATGAACAGATAAAGTGGGTGAGTTGTTTTAGTTCTGATATTTAATATTTGATTCTGCCATTTAACATGGCTTACCTTGCAAGATAGTAAAAACGGATTTGAGAACTACGGTGTCCTGCAAGGAACTTAATTGAGAATCACAGCGTACTGCACAGTACAAAAGAAAAACATAAGACAAGAGCACCATCTAGCGGTTCAGTTTAGGCAACTGCCTTACATTAGTATAGGTAGGTATTCTACTCCCTGCCTGTTGCAGTATTTCCTGTAATTCAAAATAAACCTTTCCACTGCCTCTTGTCTGGTCCCTGCACTTGGGTCCAATACTGAAAAGCCTGTCACACTCTTCGCTGTCAATTTACAGACATCTACATCTTCTGCTGTCCTACAAACCTTAACGGTAGGTAACGTTATTACATGTGGTATGTGACGTTGTTGGAATAGGTCATTTAACCGATAAACATGGAATAGGTAATTTAACCGCTAAAAGTGTCGCGCTAGCTGAGCATTGCTCCCACACTGACCCCCACTCTGACTTTAGTGGAATTATTTAATCGATAACCGTGTCGTAATGCTTCAGTGCATTGAATTGAACACATGCGCCATGGGTCTGTAGGATCTGTGCTTGTTTAGTAATTTAATTCGTTTAACTACATTTTGCAGTAGGTTTGTGCACTCAACTACATTCGAATATGGATAGTGTTTTTAGCGTTCACTATTGCAACTACCAACTTATAAGCAATTTTTAATCCTTTTATTTATATTTAGTTTATATCCATCTTCATTCAACCCTCTTTTTCGTTTATTGTCCCCCACCAAAGGGGGGACTATGGATCGGTCTCCGTCCGTTAGTTCGTTCTTTAGTTAGTCACACTGTAACATTGACTTTGTGCCACTAGGGGGCGGCATTGACAGAGGACTCAGTGGTAAAGCAGGTCATACAGTTAAAGTTATCATGTGGGGGACAATGAATGTGGACTCAGTGGTAAAGCAATACAGTTAAAGTTATCATAGTTATTTTCTAACTTCATCTAGGGAGTTTTTCCTTGCTACTGTGCTGATGCCTGTTTAGTGCTGTGCTAATGCAGAACAGACAGTAAAATAAACTAAAATGGAATGAAGAAATTTCCTGCTGTGGTGGAGAGAAAGACATGTATTCAGTTGAAGGTCAGAAGTGAGGTAGTGGAGACTCTGCTCTATCATAGCAGGAAGGTGGGGCTGGGACATGGGTCAGCAACATGACTGTACACACACACACACACAGAGCGAGGGGTGGGGTACTAGAGCTGGCCAGCATATTGGAAGGATGTTGTGTGTGTGTGTGTGTGTGTGTGTGTGTGTGTGTGTGTGTGTGTGTGTGTGTGTGTGTGTGCACGCACTGTCTCTCAAGGCCAAGCAATAATTTAGAGCAGGGTGATGGAGGTCTGTTAGCCCTGGGGCAGCATTTAGAAAGCAAGGCATCTGACACAACATGAGAAGGACACACACACACACACACACACACTGCATTCTCCCCAGTGTCAGAGGACATGGTTACTTATTTATGGGAGTGTATGTGTGTTGCACACTGCAGTGATCTTCTACCTCTCTGAACACACAGACAAACCACAAGTGTAGACTTGAGTCAATATGACTTAGACTATTGTATCAAGTTACAAATGTGATAACTTAGTATAGACTTAGTTGGGAACGGAAAATGACTCATGACTTTAATTCGAGTTGTACTTGATGACCTGAGACTTGCTTCTAACTCAAGATATGATGATTCGGAATAACAAGAAAGTCAGAATGTTTATTACCAATTTTCTTCTCCATCTTTGGTGCCAAGCGCTCATTGCTATGGTGTCACTGCACTTCTCAGTGATCACTTGTCAATTAAACAGTGTGTCCAGTACTATGACGTCTTTTCCCCTTGAGTTTCTGTAGGTTGTGGCAAACCCGGAGACACAATCACACAACTAAGGGCCAGGGCCAGTTCAGCACCGAGGACAGCTTCCCAGGCTTAAGCTAGGTGAGGTGGTTAAAGGAAGGTTCTATCCAGTCCAAGGCTGATTATCAAATCCAAGAAGACGATACTTGTGTCCTTGTGGAGAACGTTCGTCCCAAGTTGTCCTGGGGTAAAAGTTCTCATGAAAGTAAGCACAGAGAAGCTTCCTTCAGTTTCAGATGGACCACGTGCTTCTGTGACCTGCTGCAGACTGCAGTGCTGCTCGGACGTGATGCGCCGTTGTCGCGATGAATCTTGGGGCTTTCAATTAATTCTCGTTGGTCAAGTCACCATCCGATGCATCCTCGATATTTTGAGGTTGGCAAGGAAACTTAGTAGTTCTTTTGTTTTGGAATCGTGCTTCGGCAGTTAGATATTAAAGGATAAGGCTGGTGTTTTTTAAAGCATTGCCTACCGTCAACAAATCCTATGAAAGTAACAAAATCAGCAATGAATTTGTTTTGCTAGCAAGTCTTGTCCATGTAGCCGGTGCCCAATGAAGCCATGTCCCAGCAGCCACAGAACTCCATTGTATTAAAAAACGATTAAAAACCCGTCACAGAGCCATGCTGCTGCTCTGCAGCATATTTCATCATCATGATGCACCGGGCCGGCCGACTTTTTCCTCAAACAACTTAATAAGCCGGCTGTAAACACGTTTTCTATCTCAGGAAAGTAGTTCCATAGCACCGAAAAATAAGTGAAAAAAGAATTTGTTCCCATTTTAATTTGATTTGGTAATAACTACAGCCTGACTTTTCATCAGTTAACGATTTTTAAAATGTAAACTATATCTTTGTGAGCTGTATTTGAAGGTTTTTAGCTTACAATTGGAGCTATTGACTTCCAGGTTGAAGGCTAAAAACGGTACGTGGGAAGTCAGAAAGTAAAGGGAGTAGAGCAAACGCATTGTTGATTTTGTTATTTTCATAGGATTTGTTGACAGTAAGCAATGCATTAAAAAACACCAGCCTTATCCTTTAAGTAAAATGCGTCATGGAGGACAGAACACACAAGAACGCATGACGTTTTACTGACCTGAAGCAGACAGTCCATCTCAAACTGTAAGGAAGCTTCTCTGTTCACTTTGATCGTTCTCTCCAAGACAACTTGGGAAGAACTTTCTCCACTCTAGGACACAAGGACACAAGTATTGACTTGGCGTTCCTTCGATTTGATAATCGCTTTGGCTCAGAAAGAACCTGGAGGCACAGGCCCAACTACCTCATGTAACCCACATGTAATCAGGTAATGCAGCCACCCCTCCGATGTCAGCCCTTGGTAAATTAGGACCTTTGAAAAGATCAATGGAGGAGTCAATGCCAACAGCTGGTCTGACGGATTCACCTCAGAAGGTCCGCAGTTACTTCAGCACCTGCTGAGCTGATGAGGGAACAGAACCACCCAAGCTTCCTGTTAAAGTAGGAACTCAGTGCTGTCACCCTCATCCAGCTGGGCCTGACCGCTCATCCACAATGATTAGTATTATTTATTTATTTATTTTTCACCTTTATTCAGGGGGAGTTTCACTGAGAGCAATGCTCTCTTTTTCAGGAACATAACACCCTGATCACATTCACACACACATTCACACCTGGAAGCTGACCAGTACAACCAAAGTCTGATCTGCTGGCCACTGAGCAGCTCCACTGGAGCGGTTGGGGTTAAGGGCCTTGCTCAAGGGCCCCTCAGTGGTGGTAATGAGGGAAGGGCAAGCTGCTTTTCCCTTTCCCCACCCAGATTTATCCTGCTGGTCCGGGGGATTAAACCGACGACCTTCCGGTCACAAGCTCGCTTCTCTAACCTTTAGGCCACTACTGCCCAACTATTATTAGGTGGCTCTGTCGTCACCAAAATACAGTAAGTATTTTGTGCTGGTAATTTTACTTTATTAATTAACTTTATTAATGAAATGAAATTTGGACGTGATTAAAAATCACTGACGATCACTGCAGTTACCTCTGGCACACACACACACACAAACCCAGACTATTTAATGGTAAGTACCCTTACCATTAAATAAGTGGGTCTGCCTGCTTTAAAGAGCTGCTAACCTTAAAATAATTTCATTAGTCTGGGCTTCAGTTGAGTTTTAGTGTCCCATGATGGTCTAAATACTGTTTCAGAGGCTTTTCCACCCTGCCAAGAATATAATTCTGGGGGAAAGTGTGTGTGTGTGTGTGTGTGTGTGTGTGTGTGTGTGTGTGTGTGTGTGTGTGTGTGTGTGTGTGAAGTATCACCTCTGTCAGGCAGCAGGACATTATCTGTAGCAGGGAGACAGAACAGGAGAGATAAGGTTTTTCTAAGTGATATACAATAGAGGAAGCCATTTGTATTGGACAATGCGGGTGGAGGGGGACATCCCTGTGTGTGTATGTGTGTGTGTGTGTGTGTGTGTGTGTGTCTCTCTCTCTCTTTAGCTCCCCCACCACCAACACACACTCACACACACAGAATACACAAACACTGTTCAGAGGGTTGCTGCAGTCTTGCACATCTTGGCTTTATTGCTGATGCATTGAGTGATTGTGTGTGTGTGTGTGTGTGTGTGTGTGTGTGTGCGTGTGTGTGTGTGTGTGTGCGCGGGTGTGTGTGGAGAATGTGTGAGGGGAAGGGGGAGACAGCGAGACAGAGCACGAGTGAGTTTGTGTGTGTGTGTGTGTGTGGTGTGTGTGTGCTTGCGTGTTGTTGTCTAAGTGCCTACAAGTTGTGTAAGAGTGTGTGTGTGTGTGTGTGTGTGTGTGTGAGACTTTAATGGTGATACATTGAGTGACTACATCCCCGTGGCACCGAGCCTGAGATACAAGTCGCACCTCGGCAACTGGCTTTCAGCAAGATTAATGAATGAATGCAGTGGCTTGGCTTCCCAAACTTACACACACACACACACACACACACACACACACACACACACACACACACACAGATATATGCATTTATGCACAAACATTGAATACACCTAAAACACCCATGTACAAAATAACACTGCATCCATACTAATGCATAGTGTACCACACTTAAACACACTTACATCCACACACACACAACCAGAGGTGGAAAGTAACTAAGTACATTTACTTGAATACTGTACTTAAGCACAATTTTTAGGTACTTGTACTTTACTTGAGTATTACTATTTGATGCTACTTTATACTTCTACTCCACTACATTTCAGAGGGAAATATTGTACTTTTTACTCCACTACCTTTATTTGATAACTTAAGTTACTAGTTACTTTGCAGATTCAGATTATTAATACAAAATATAATCAACTAATAAATTGTGATGTATTATTATAGATTACTGTAAGCTACCCAGCAGTATATAAAGTAGTGGAAATCAGCCCCACATTTTCCAGCTGCAACATTAAAGTGATGCTTACACATTAATGCATCAATAATTATAATTCAATAATATAATATATACTGTATTATTCTGAAATGGGCCATTCTGCATAATAGAGTACTTTTACTACTACTTTTGTTTTTAGTACTTTTGTTGCTTTAAGTACATTTTGATGCTAATACTTTTGTACTTTTACTTAAGTAACATTTTGAATGCAGGACTTTTACTTGTAACAGAGGTGGAAAGTAACTAAGAACATTTACTCGAATACTGTACCTAAGTACAATTTTGAGGTACTTGTACTTTACTTGAGTATCACCATTTTATGCTACTTTTGTTGCTTTAAGTACATTTTGATGCTAATACTTTTGTACTCTTACTTAAGTAACATTTTGAATGCAGGACTTTTACTTGTAACTGAGTATTTTTATACTGTGGTATTTCTACTTTTACTTAAGTAAAAGATCTGACTACTTCTTCCACCACTGCACACAGCCCCTCCCTCTGTGCTGTGGTCAGGTATTGGAAGTCCAGAGCACAGGGGAGCGTTTCTCATTTACTCATTTAACACAAGACAGATCCGGCAGAGGAGCCAAAGTGGCAAGATAAGCAATTCTAAATTAGACATTAGGGAAAGAGGCCTGGGACCAGTTCTGGCTAGCTGGAGAGGGGCAGTACTGATTAATTCAACATGGGAATAAATGAAACTTTATGACTCCTAAGTTGTTTTCATGGAGCACATCTCAGTGGAATGTCTGGCCTGAGTGTGAGTAAAGAACTATTTTGATGAAGATCTATTTACAAGTCAAATAAAGAATTCTAAGTATTCAAGACAAGCATAAATAATACATCATAATAAATTAATTATTTGGATTATGAGTAATTAATAGGCCCAGACCAGAATGTTGAAATATTTAGGAGGGCTACAGCCAATCAAGACATAATTACTTCTGTTCTGCTGATTTGGCTGTGATGGGGTCAATGGGATTCAAGCCAGTAATGCTACATTACCTTCAGCTAAAGGTCATGGCCTCCTTTACTTAATGGCAGAAACAATGGTGACATTCATTTTAGACATATTTGCTCTTTTTGAACAAATTGAGTCCATGTTCAGTAAGACAGTCAAAATATCAGTTTTTAAATATTGAACATACAGATGTAAATTCCATAACATGCTTAATATATCTTGTATGGCTATTAGCAATTACCATTTAAACCACTCCTCCCAGAGTGACTTTTTTTTTTTAACTGATTGATCCAAGTGGATGTGATGTGAATTGAAATATACAGCATCTAACTAGCTGTGTGGTTGCACTTGGCAGTCATTTGTTTTAAAAGGGCAAAACCTTATCAATGATTCTCAACAGAAGTTGTTGTATATATCAGACATACACACAGAAAAATATGTGAAATGGAACCAAAAATGTTTTTTCGGAGTGATGCCATAGAAGAACCATTTCTGGTTCTGGAAAGAACCTTTCAAGAACCTTTTAACATTCACAATCTCCTAGGCCTTCGGCCAACTTCTAGACCTCTCCTAGGCTTCAAACACTTTCCTATGCCTTCGGACACTCTCCTACACCTTCAGCCACTCTCCTAGGCCTTCAATGACTCATCTTCACCTTCACTCTCCAAGGCTGTGGATCTCTGTCACCAGTCCAGAAATCAGAGTTAATCTCAGCCTATGTCTTCTGTCTCTGCATTTCCTGGCTTTCACAGAGAGGTGGATCACCTTGCTGCCCACTTTGCTGCATACAACTTCAGCCACTCTCCTACAACTTCAGCCACTCTCCTACAACTTCAGCCACTCTCCTACAACTTCAGCCACTCTCGTAGGTCTTCATCCACTCTCCTAGACCCTCATCCATTCTCCTAAGGCTTCAACCACTCTCTTACGTCTTCAGCCACTTTCCTAGATCTTTAGCCACTCTCCTAGACCTTCAACCACTCTCCTTAACCTTCAGCCACTCTCCTAGGTCTTCATCCACTTTCCTACGACTTCAGCCACTCTCCTACGACTTCAGCCACTACTTGGGCTTCAGCCACTATCCCTAGGTCTTTAGCCATTCTCTGTGGCCTTTGGCCACTCTCCTATGCCTTCAACCACTCTCTTAGTCCTTCAGCCACTCACCTTGACCTGTACATTACTGCCTCCTGGTGAGAGTGCTAGGGCAGATGTCCATTTTGTTGAATAAAGCTCTGGAGCAGTACAAGTGTTGACTAGTCTCTCTAAAAACTATTGCTTCAGCTGCTCTCATAGGCCTTCAACCACTTTCCTGGACCTTTGTTGTGGTGGAGGCACAGGTTTGCTCATCTCATCCAAGTGGAAAATGTTTCTCCTTTCTCATATTTGTCCATTTCTTCTTTTGAATTCCATGCTGTCACTTTAACCCACCCTGCCCCCTGTCACATTGTTGTCCTTTATCGCCCTCAAGGTCCACTTGAGCTAGATTACTTTCTAGAACCCAACACTCCTCTAGGTGACCTCAAGCTGCCCACAGAGAAGTTCAATATGATCCCCTTAACTTTCTTCTTTTGCTCTCTCCCTCTATGGTCGTCTCTTGAGCTGCTCATTACTAACCTCTCAGCTACCCCTTTCTTTCATGTTTCTGGCCGTTTTATTGCTTTCTCCATTCCCCTCTCTACTAATCCTCATCTTCTAAATTGGCCTCTCTTCTCATTGCCACTTGGTGTAACCTGTAGTCTCTCTTCCGTCCTGCCTCTGTCTTCTTCCTTTCTCCCTCCTGCTGACGGCTGACTTCTCCTCCTCCACATTACTATCTGCCGTCTCCTCTTTGACCTTCTCTGTCTTCTCTCCTATAGACTTTCACCTCGGTTGTCTCAAGCAAATTGAACAAACAATGCTTCAGGCAGCAGAGAGAAAGTGGCACAACACTGGCTTGTCATGACACATTTTCAATCTCTCCTCCTTCTCTGTCTCAGGGGTGGCGCTTCCTATAGGCGTCATAGGCGGCCGCCTAGGGCGCCATCCCGAGGGGGGCGCCAAAATTGTGCCCAGAAAAAAAAGTTAATCAATGAGTGATCATCACAGTCAGAACATGAATGGTATAAGGCTTATTGGTGTCAGTACTTCGATACAGCCACCAGATGGCGACAAAGAGCCAGAGCTCCCACCATAGGGATTCTGGCTAGACTAAAATGGCTGGTGAAACCCCCCCTGACAATCGCTGTGACTTGTTGGTCCAAACTTACAGTAGAAACGTAAGTAACTAAAATCTGCCGTTTTTGGCGAAAATAACATAAGCCTTGGTGAAATATTTTGGCAAGAACATAGATTTATGTCAGTGTGACTGTAAAATGTGAAGTTTGACTGCTGCGTTTCCCCGGAAATAGCGGACGATGTGTCGTTCCAATCGTGGTGCGTTTAGGGTCACTGGAAAGCTCGGAATTTCTAGTTTCCAGCGATACCAAGCGTGTTATTGTAGACTGACGAGAAAATTATCCCGGATCTTTTGATCACAACTTGCTCTTATATTTACGAAGTTTATATTTGTACGACTTTATTGTTAAAATTCTTTGTAATAAGACATATTTTGGACAACATACATGGTTTACGGATTCTGAAAGCAGAAGACCCCATGTTTTCAAAACAGTATAACATTCATATCTTGTATAAATAGACCATCTTCCATTGCGATTTTTTGTAACTACGCCACGGGGGTGGACCCGGTACCGGTTCCGTCTTAACGCATGTGCAACATATTATATTTACTTGAAAGCAAATTTGCACATATTCTTTTATTGTTTGTTATTTATTATTATTGTTTGTTAGCTAAGTTGTTTATATGTGTTGATTTCTTATTAGCTCTTGTTCTTGTTTGTAATAAATAAGCGTGCAGTACTTTTACTGTAGAACTGTTAAGAAGTGTTGATTGTTGATTGTTTGATTCAATTTGTGTGTGTGTGTGTGGGGGGGGGGGGGGGGGGGGGGGGGGGGGGGCTTGCCTAGGGCACCAAATGCGCTAGGTCCGGCCTGCTCTCCTCCTCTCTTCTCAATCCCCCTCCACCTACTCCTCCCTCCTCTCATGAAGATTTTGTCTATCTAGCTACTTTTCTGGAGCATGGGGAAATTCTAATTCAAAGAGGTGTGATCACAGTGCTTCCCATACACACTGTAGCCTAGCAGGGGGGTCTATCAGCCATTCCTTGGTCTCTCTATAGCAAACACACAGGCTTCCTGCCACTCTCAGTCAACTAGGGAAAGCCATTGGGCAAAGAGAGATGATCTGGGTTGAGCCAATGGGAGAAGAGAAGACCTGTCAACAAGCTGTCCCCCTCTTTCCTCTCCATCTTAGGAAAAATATTTTGTCACTTGTACACACACACACACACACACACACACACACACACACACACACACATTACACAGTTACAATAAATAGAGTTAGCAAAACCGTTTGTGTTCTGTATTTCTAGATATCTAAAATTCCATTGTGACTAGTCATGAAAGCAGTCCACATGAAATGTCACTAGTCACCCAGCCAGAGCCCTATACGCTCACTACGCAAGTTGCGTAGGGCCCCGCCTCCCCTCGTGTCAAAGCGTGTGTAAATGTTTACAACTTCGATGAGAGGATGAAGCGGAACTGTCCTTCTGGTCACAAAAAGAGGGGGAAAAAACACCATAAGAGTGAATTGCGGGAACAGCAATCAGGTAAACTTGTGTTCCCTCCTCTCCAAGTTTGATGTCGGCAAATAACAGCAACGTTAAGTTGATGTGCTGCTTGCAGTGCGTCTCTCTCTAGTCTGTCTGTCTTGCTAACCTAGCTGGGCAGTGCATCTCTTGGTCTGTCTGTGTCTTGCTTGCTTGCCAGCCACTTCCAGGGCTGTTCTGTGACTTTGTGCCTGACAAAAGTGAGAGTGAAATACAACTATTTATTACATTTGATAAACACCAACGGGCAACGGTGTTTATAGACTGCAGCTCTGAAAAGATAACCACGTCGCACGGGACTGGACTAATTACCAGGCAGCAGAGCCAAAGCTTAGTGTTATATTTTATTATTTTCTACATTTTATATTTTCTACAATTTCTTATTTATGTTAATGTTAATATTCACTTATCTTAAGATTCTATAGAAAATATTCTATTCAATAAATATTGTTTGTTTATACCTCATTCTGTTCTGTATAGGTCTACTTATTCTTAGACCGACAGATGGAGCAAACTGTTTTAAAGGAGGGAGGATTGTAGTGGGAGCACTGGGGTGTCAGGTGTGACTGTGTGGCAATGGCAAATGGTTTACATGGCTCACGGGTCAGGTAGGAGGACCCTTTAGCAGAATTTTGCTTAGGGCCCCAGGGAGGTCAGGACCGGCTCTGCACCCAGCTAACACATAACGTTCCCATAACATTCCCGGAATGTTGCTTCCAGGTTTCTATTTGGTACCCTCCCACAACGCTCTAAGAATTTTGCGCAAATGTTTTTGTTCAACGTAACGTTCCCAAAACGTTCTAATAACCACATGAAGTAATGTTTTTTGGGGGTAATTTTTGTAATGTTCCCCTGAGGTTCCCTACTGGTAGCCTTTTAGGTAACCCTCCCACAACGTTCTAAACGTTGAGGGGGAACGTTCAAGTAACCTTCCTGGAACATTGAACTAACCTTCCCAGAACGTAACAATAATGTTGGTTTTACATCAGAAAAACTTGCCGTTTTAACATCTAGGGAATGTTATGCAGGAACGTTCAATAAACGTTCCCAGAACAAAAAACAAATGTTCCCAGAACATTTTGGGAACCAAATTTGGCTAGCTGGGCAGTCCTTACTAGTGAGGATTGAATTAGATCTCTAGAATCAAATTATGACTGGTGAAACTGATTTTTACTCATAATTCCAAGTTTACAAATAGATAATATAACATTTTAAGATATCTCTAATTGCATTTTAAGTGCCTTTATCGAAGAGTAATTCCAGATATCTTGAATGGGATGATTATTAGTCATAATTAAGCTCCAAATATCTTATTAGCACTAAAACTAGTCATAAGTCATCTTGAACAAGTGTTAAAATTAGTTCTACATATCCAGAGTTGGCATTTTATGTAGTCATAAGTGAATTATAAATATCAAAATTAATATTTTGTCAACTGTCATCGTTGAAAATTATGGTTATAATTAGTCATAACTGAATTATACATATCTTTAATTACAATTATCAATCATGGATATACTGACTTGGAATTATGACTAAAATCAAAAATTAAGTATCAGTGTTAGTAACAGGAGGTTGAATACAAGTCAATGATTAAATTTAATCCAATGGGACTAGTCATAACTAAATGACCAGAATGTAGAATTAACATTTTGACGAGTCATATTATAATTATAGATATCAAATCTTTACATTTCAGTCAGTCTTAATTGTGAGTATGTATCTCATGTAGAATTGTGGATATGTAGATATCTCGATATCACATACTGAGTCATAATTTCATTATACATATCTGATTAGAATTACAACCGGTCAAAATTACATTATAGATATGATGATTGCAATTATGACTGGTTGAAAATGAAAATAGATATGTGTGGTTTGAAGTGATCCTCTGCAGACTTGTGGGTTTGTAGCGGGCAGGGAGGTATCTTCCATCTCCGCCATCATTCTGAGCGACCTTGTCTTCATCAATCTATCGGCCTCTCACCACAGAAGGTCTTTCATGTGATTTAGCTGCAGCCGGTCAATAAGGGCAACGTGAGAGATGGTTACTATAGGAGTGTGAGCAGAAGTCAGTAGAAGGTCCAGAGATGACCCTGAACCTTCTGCTGCAGTGTCTCCATTCAGAAGGAAACAACATGTGAGCACTTTGTCAGAGAAACAGATTGTGGGATTCAGGAACTCACTCAACCTTTTTCATATCGAGGACCCCTAATTTAGTCCACATTAGGGCTCCATTTAATGAGATTCTGTCTCACAAACCCAAATCTGAGACTATTCATCAATTTGCTGGGGACCCCCTGGAACCCCCTCAAGGACCCCTGGTGGTCCCCGGACCCCACGTTGAGAACCACTGCAATAGAGAATTAACATGTACACAGTAAAGAATGCTGTAAATATACATATCCCAAATCCCTCTCAATGTTACATACTGCATATACTTTTTGTGATGTTTTCACCATTTCGTATTGATATTTTCATAATGTTGTTATTTGTATGCATAGCACTTATTTCATTTAGTAATCCATATTTAAGTAAGCAGTGGAGACTAAGATTGTAGTCCTAATAACTGTAATAGAAACCATGCATGTAAATGCTCCCCACTCTTACAGTCTACTCATGTCTTGAAATTGGCTGCATATGTTCTATTGGCTGCAGATGTCATTAATTGCTTATATTCTGTTTTTTGCTTTTATTGTTGAACTGTCTTTATTATTTTATTGCTTTTACTGCTTATTTTTATTCTAATTTCTGCATATATTCTATTTTTGAAGAGTTGAATACAGCTTGTAGAACGTACAAAGTCACTCCTCTCAATGCGTGTTAAGCATGTATAGTTGCTTCTGACTAATAAAAGATACCGGCACATGTCATTACATCATAAGTACATATAAATAATAGATGAAATGGCCTTTTGAAATAACAAAAAAACAGCAACTACAGAAGAGCAGAGCATCAATGGTAGTAAAAGATGCAACCTAATTGCAAATATATAAAACAATGAATTGGAAAATGACAAAGAATTATTATACTCAATATTAGAGTACAATATAGCAATCAGTTAGACCTAAGTTAAACCAAAAGTTCATGGGTAACACTTTACAATAAGGGTACATTAATTAAGGGTTAGTTAATGCTTAATAAGCATTAACTAACCCTTAATTAACAGTTAACTAATAATCATTTACTAATGGTGTTCATGTTAACTAAGGTATTAATTTATACATTATTTAATAGTCATCTTTATAAACTATTAAATAATGTATAAATTAATATCTTAGTTAACATGAACACCATTAGTAAATTACACATTAGTTAACTGTTAGTTAATGCTTATTAAGCATTAACTAACTTAGTGTACCCTTACTGTAAAGTGTTACCAGTTAATGTGTGTTAGCAAAAAGTATCGCTCACAGCAGAAGTAAGCTAGCTGTGGTATAATGCCTTTAAAAGTGGAACCATTTCTTTCTCATGAATGAACCTAGGTGAAACAAAACGACTGGTGCTATGTTTTGCATTTTTAAGAGAAGTTTCAGCTAGTCGCTAGCTAAACCCATCCAGTCATCGATCAAGACACCTAGGTTACATTACAGATACATAGGTTAGCTAGCAGTGAACAACTTTTTTGCACTTCAAAATCATAACCATTAGCTAGCCCAGTGTTTCCCAACCCAGTCCTCAAGGACCCCTTTTCCTGCAAGTATTGGTTCCAGCTCTACTCTTGCGCACCTGATCCAGTTAAGGTCTTAATGCTGATTGGTAGAGACAGATCTACCTGAACAGAGCAGCATGAAAGTGTGTAGGCCCCAGTGGGATCAGGTGTGCAAGAGTAAAGATGGAATAAAAACTTGCAGGAAAAGGGGTCCTTGAGGACTGGGTTGGGAACCACTAGCTAGCCAATCTCGGAACCCATCGTCTATCAGTCTGACGGACAATATTTCGGGGTTTCCGGTGTAGCCAGCGGACATCTGGGCCAAGACTTCCTCTTCCATGCACCGGTTATTGTTTACAGTCTGATTAGCAACTTGAATATTTATATTCCATGAGTATATTTTTGTGTGTTAAAGTGGACGGAGGGGCTGCATTTGATGCTTTTTGACATATACCCCTTCCCCATACCCTCGAGACACCTGAGCGCTCCTGTGGGCACAGAAGGCAGGGGAATAATAGGTTGAAATGAATAATATCATAATAAATAAAACAGCGCTCAAGCCAGCTGCCACCCTAGGCGACCGCCTGTATTGCGGATGCCAGCGACCATCACAGCCCACGGGTACAACAGCAAATATTGCTTCTGCTTTGACTGGAGGACTAGACAGCGGTTTCACCCCGTCCAGACCGAGAGTTTGAGGCTGGTTCTCTCTGTTAGTGTGGAAATCAGCTTTATCCTGTCTGCTGCTCCCAGCCCGGCCAGACAGAGACCGACTGGAAGACAATTAAAGGCTGAAGCTGCTGGGAACAAGAGGATTTACCGTCTCTGCACCAATCACATCAGGGCCCGGGGCAGGATTTAGCTCTGGGCTTTATTTAAACTCTCTCACGCTGCTGCTTTCTTCAAACGTCCATATCTTTGGTAAGGTCGTCTGAAAATAATCCAGCGAAATGAATTAGCTGAATATTACATCAAAAAATATCTAGTGCTACAAAGGCAGTAATCATGTTTGTGTTAGTAGGTTATTTCATGAAATTATGTGTTTTATTATAATGTCAAGGCCTAAGGTGAGAGCGATTTTGCTGTCAGGACTTATACATGATGCATTTTTATACACTTGCTTTCTTGTAATTGTTTTCTTGTTTTATGACTTCCTGTAAAGCATTTTAAAAAAAATAGTTTATTATTGTTTCTTACACATTTGTTTCTGACTTTGTACCTTATCACTCCACCTTGTTTACATTTATACAACACGTTTCCAACCAAAGATGTTCATTGCTTGGCCACAGGATTTTTTTTGGGTGGTAGAAGGCCAAAATATAATCATTAAAGATTTGACTTGTTCCTACAACTGCAGCACAACAATGCCAATAACCATCATATAGCACTCCCTCTTGTATGTTATTTCTTCCAAATTTATTTTCCAAATGGTCCTCCTTAAGGGAAAAATCCACACTAAAACTCTGTAACACTGTTAAAAACAGCTATCGGTAATGTATCTTGCATTTCTGGGTCCATTTTGTTGTTTGGTGGTGTGTTTTTCTTATTTCTGTGGATAACATAGACGTCACGTCACGTCCAGATATTTCAGAGTGCAGATACAGTGGAGTTTGATAGCAGAAAATTGTTCAGTGATGTAAAACATCAGCTTTTGGTGTCAGTTCCTCAGAATCAAAGAGCAAGGGCTTCTTTCTGGAGCCACCGACAGTAAGCCTCAACAGACCACATGTCTTGTGGCTGCCACAAGACATCAAAGTCAAAGTCAACTTTATTGTCAATTCTGCCATATGTAGAGGACATACAGAGGATCGAAATGCCATTTCTCTCAGATCACGGTGCAGGCAAATACAAGTCCAAAACAAAACAACAAGGGTATAAAAAAATACTAGGATAAAAAGATACTAAAAAAGGACTAAGAATTTAAATAATTATAAGATAAGCTGTGATCTGGGAGGACAATAACAAGGCACAGATCAAGAACAAAAGTGTTGGTTCACCTCATTCCTGTAGTTCGTCTCGTCATTGTTGCCGATGAGACCCAACTTTTTGAGATATTTAAACTCCTAATTCTGACTTTAATCTCCAGAATTCTGACTTATTCTCAGAATTTTGACTTAAAACTCAGAAGTCAAACTAGAAAATATGCTCAGTAGAGCACAGACCTCCGCCATGTCTAACAACATCCCGCAAGGCAGTTATGCACCTGTTGGTGATAAGCCACGCCCACCACCACGCCCCTTTTTGGCCAATCAACTTGAAAAGTACCCAACTTTTTGTGATAACCTGCTAACAGACGGACGGACAAACAAACGGTGAAAACATTACCTCATTGGTGGAGGTAATACATTTTTCACGTGGCACTAATCCTCTTCTGTACCTTTGGCTTCAGTATCATCCTCTATACCACACAGCTTTCATAGCAGGTCATCACTGACATGACCTTATGTACTCACTTTCCCAGGGATATATCACATTATATTTCTGTCTGGACCCATACTGTGCCCTTATGGTGACAGCAGCAGCTTGTGACGCAACCATGAAACTCAACATTCTCTCCCTGCAGAGCCCATGATTAGGATCATATCAAAGATAACATACTAAGCATGGAAGTTGTGTGTGTGTGTGTGTGTGTGTGTGTGTGTGTTCCCATGCATCCATTTGCACATAAGCTTATTACACCGATGATATCCTTTTCATTAATCTGCCAGGAATAATAGGAAAGAGCTCCAGTCCAACAGGATTTTTGCTCAGCGTTTAATCCTGCAATGAGTTCGCTTCATGAACCTTTCCCATTGTTTCTCCAATGCAATCCACTTTCAAAAACAACTACATTACACTGAAATAATTTTCTAAAATCACTACTGTAATACTGTGATATCACCTCAAACGGCCCGGACTCTGAATTCTGCACTGAGTTGTAATGAAACAAAGACAAAATGAGGATTAAAGGCAGGAGTTCAGGCAGCAGTTCAACCTGTTACCTCACCAACAGGCATGCTGGCAACATTGCTGTTTTACTGGTTGTGTCATGTCAGTCAAGTAATGCTGTGTGTGCATTATGCATGATTTTCTGGTTTTCTATGTCTGGGTGTCTGTGTGGTGGAAGCGTTTTACAAGATGGTACGGTAACACTTTAGATTAGGGAAAACATATTCGCTATTAACTATGGGTTTTCCTCAATAGTTTAATAATTTCTCTCAATAATATGTGATAGCACCTTATAAGCCCCATACTGAGCAAAGCAGACTAAAAGCCCAATTCATGTGCAACAACTTCCTTACTGTCTGCACTATTGGTGTATGGTGTATGTGTATTGTGGTATGTGTATTTTATTGTATTTCCATATCTGTAGTGTATTGTGGTTTTATGATACTGAAAGCTGCATATTTTAATTACACTGTACATGTAAAAGCCCAACTAGGGACAAGAGTTGAAAATTAGCAATAGCTATAAACTCTCTGTGCAGCACATCAGTTTCATGCTCTGTATTGGAACTATGTTAAATTGCATTGTCCCTATCAAATACAATTCAAATAAAATAAATAAAAATAAATAAGCACTAATTAGGAGGCTATTGAGGGAAAAGCCACAGTTTATGGGCTATACTTGTATAATATAATAGTGCAGAATAAGGTGGTTTGTAATGACTAATAATGAACCAAAACACTACTACTATGCATGTTAATAAGCAACTTTTTAATTTAATATGTGTTCCCTAATCTAAAGTGTTACTGAAGTTACTTTACATTGGAAGAAGTTGAACTCTAGTTTTGGTAACTAACGTTACTTAGAAATGGTAGTTTAAACTACTTTGTAAAAATACATCTGCAATGTCATATGACTACAGAAATACCATTGATCAGAATGTTGGAAATGAAGGAACGTTGACTGCCAGCCAGAAATTAGAGTCAAACCAAATATCTGGCTTCATCATAATGTTAACTTTCTGTTGAATGTAATGTCCATCACACTTACATTTACACTCACCTAATCTAAACCAAACTACACTGTTTGGCTTATTCACAGAGAAAAAGTGGAATGAACGGTGACTTTCTGTTGGACGTAAATTTCAAATAAATCATGAAAGGGTATTTGCAACATCTGACTAATACAACCTTATCAATTACAGGAGAAAATTATCAACTTGTTTTTGTTGAACTTAAAACCATTTTAGACTTTTACTGGTCTGAACAATCAGCTGAATCTGTCAAAAAATTAATAAGCTACTGAAAACACAATGTCATTCAACTGCTGGGTTTGTCACTTTATGGGATCACATGTCTGTCATTCTGTTGTCCTTTCTTAAAGGTCTCATATTCTCCACTTAATGTTTTATTTTGTGTCTTTCTGTCCATTCAAAGCTGTGTGTGTGGTGTCATGAACCAAAAACACTCTCAATCCATTTCTCCACGTTCATTTCCCAGCATCTCTCTGAGCCTTACCAAGAACAGGCTGTTTCTGTCGCCGTGTGTTTAAGGCTCATTAATATTAACGACCTCTCTGTTCCGATTGGCTAACCGTTTCGAGAGTGAAACGTGAGACACCGTGGCCAGGCAGCTACAGGTAGGGAAAACTCTCCGGTAATAAACATGACAACCGCTCAACCGCTTTGAAAAAAACACTTTGTTAGTCTATTATTTCTTACAAAAATGATAATGAGCGAACCTTTGTGACGCCACAAAGTTACGGAAGTCCAAATGGCTCGTTTAGAGACTCGCTTTTCTAATATGGATTGTGTGGATTTAGTTGGCGACCGTGCGTTTTGATACTTTCACCATGTTTAGATAGACCATCCAACTCCTTTATCATCACAGAGGCAAGGGGAGTCCTGTTTTACACCATATGGGAGCTTTAAATATGCAAATATGTATGTGTGTGTATGTTTATCTGTGTGTGTGTGTGCGTTCATACCCAGACTCCTGGCATTTGTGTCTAAGCCTGTGTGTTGGTGGTGGTTCCAGATGAGCGATCCAACCAGCCAGTCAGTATTAGACCTTGGCTGGCAGTATTAAAATAAAATCAGTGACATTTTCATATAAATAAATTATATAGCCGCCTACCTGTAGTCAGTTCATGAAAGCTTTTATATTGTCTGTTCTAAACAGCCGGTGTCTGGTAGCTCTTTCCCAGGAAAAATCCTCTGGTGCACAGGAAGTGATGCGTTTTTTTTTACCGGTTTGTTTGGAATAAATAGAAGAAGAACTGGGTCAAAGGATCACCACTTTAATGTACATGATAATAAAGCCTTCATACAGTGCTGTGAGAAGTGCAATTTACTGTAAACCTTAAGTAACATTCCCATCTACCTGTTAAAGTCAAGGTTTCCACTAGTCATGCGATTTCTGGATTATCATGGAATTTTGTATTCCAGACAGACAAAGTCAGGAAATTTGATGAAATCTGGGAATTTTACAAATGGGTCACTTTACAGGAATATCGCAGAATGTATTTTCCAACTTGCTTCATGCATTCATTGCATTAGATCAGTGATTCTCAACCTTTTTTCATTCAAGGCCCCCTAATTTAGTGATGAGATTTTGTCTCTCGGACCCAAATCTGAGAATATTTTTTTTGTTAGATAGGATTTTGTCCAGAATTCCATGACTATCTGTATTGTAGGTAGAGAGATAACAGAGAAAATATGATCAAAATAGTCATTCTTCTACATTCTCTAATTGTGTTCACTTCTTGTAATTTTATCCCTGAAATGTCCTTAATTTCTCATTACATAAACATGAATTATCCATCAAATATAACATAGCTTTAAAAAAGTAAGACTAGTATCATGGGTTGTTAAGGGATTTATTCATGGGTTGATTCACAGAGACACTAGTAATTAAGGGATTTTTTAATGCTTTTTGTGCAGGTTTACAGGGTTATTAATGAGTTATTAATGGAAAGTTCCTGTCTCCCTGAATTTTACATTAAATTAGAAAGTGAGGAGTCAAACATTAAGGGGTGTTTAAGGTGGTTTTGATGGGGCCTCCTCCATTAATAACTCCCTTTACTCATTTTAAGGGGATTTTGCATGAATTAAGGGGTGAATTCATGTAAATGTAAGACATTCTTTTCATTTTGTAAGGAAAGGACATCGCCTCACATCTGTCACAAGTGTAGTCCGATATTGATGAACTGAAGTGTTAGAACACAATTTCAACAAAATGCTCCCGATGGTAAATGAATGTTTCCTTGATTAATGAACACAGTCTCAGATTTATGTAAATGCATGCAGATATATGTAAATAAAACTAATGTGTATGTGTATTTACACAGGGTTTCCACTGGGGCCCTGATGTAAAATTCCATGACTTTTCATAACTAAACTGGAGTGGTTCCATGACCTAAAAATACTCCACCTTCCTGCTTTCTTAATACACTCTGCTGTATTCCTGTAAAGTGACCCATTGTTAAAGTTTTTAAGTTTAACAATTCATCAATTTGCTCGGGACCCCCTAGAACCCCCTCAAGGACCCCCTGGTGGTCCCTGGACCCCACGTTGAGAACCACTAGATGGTTTTCACCCCAGCTTGAACAGAAACACAACATGAACACACCAGGTTGGCGGGAACACTTTTAGGTCATGAAAGCACCGGGATTTAATAATGGAAAAGTTGTGGAATTTGACATCCGTGCCACAGCGGGAACCCTGTCTAAAGTTGTCACCAAAATATATATATATATATATATATTAAAAAAAAGCGAGGATCTGGCGGATTATTTTAAGCACCCAGAGGCTTAGTGCCACTATTATCCTCCTGTGGCGGGATTTTCCGCTGTGAATGATGTAACAGTAATGCCTCGACACAAATCACTACACGGCTGTTTTTGTCTTTTGGCTCTCTGTATCTCCTCATTTCATTCCGGTCAGGCCGGAGTACAGGCTGTATAGTTTCTTTAGGGAAGTGTTGCCGCGGCGACGGATTTGACGGACGGCTGCCGCCATGGCGACGGAGCGGCGGTGAGCGGCGACATGAAGTATAAGAAGTTCATCACCATCATGCAGGCGGCTCTAGGGGTCGCCCCCCTCAACAAGAGAGAGCTGATCCCCCCGCCCCGCAAACTCTGGAAACCCGCACAGTGAGTTGGTGTGTGTGTGTGTGTGTGTGTTTGTGAATTTATAACCACATATGTATAATGAATGCATATATGGATGTGGGTTTCAGTCTGTTTTTGATTGTGTGTGTGTGTGTGTGTACTTGTATGAACCAGTTTGGGGGCATGTTTCCATTGATGTGTTTTTGTATGTGTGTGTATGTGTGTGCATGCATGTGTGTGTGTATTTGCATGTGTGTGTGTGTGCACTGGGTTGGGGGCATCTTTCCATTAGTGTATGTTTGTGTGTGTGTGTGTGTGTGTGTGTGTGTGTGTGTGTGCCTGTGTGTGTATGCACTGGGTTGCTAGTATCTTTGTATTGGTGTGTGTCTGTGTGTGTGTGTGCGCGCGCCAGTGAGTGCATAGGAAACAGGATAGGAAGTCAAGAAATCAATATGAAATCAAAGAGAATCAATTTATGTTAATGATGTCTAAGCTCCCTATAGCCCATAAAATATAAAGCAGGCGTGTTCATGTTTAACGCCCATTAGAACCATTAACTCTTCAATCAGTTACATGTTTTATGAATGTGGAATTCACTTATGCAAGCTACCATCCATGTTTCAGAAAGCTTCACTTTTTATTTATTTATATCTATGCATTTAATATGCTGTAAACAGGTATCCCACTGGTCATGGAACTCCTAGAGCAGTGATTCTCAACATCTTTCACATCATGGACCCCTAACTTAGTCCACATTAGAGCCACAGAACCCATTTGATTCGATTTTGTCTCTCTGACCCAAATCTGAGAATATTTTTATTGTTAGATATGATTTTGTCCAGAATTCCATGACTATCTGTATTGTAGGTAGAGAGATAACAGAGAAACTATGATCAAAACAGTCATTCTTCTACATTCTCTAATTGTGTTAACTTCTTGTAAATGAAATAATGCTGAAGTTTAACAATTCATCAATTTGCTGGGGACCCCCTGGAACCCTCTCAAGGACCCCTGGTGGTCCCCGGACCCCATGTTTGAGAACCACTGTTCTAGAATATCATGGAATAGCTCATTAATATTAGGAAAAGGTAGAGAATTTGATAAAATCTCTGGGGAATATCAGGGATTTTGACAAATGGGTCACTTTACAGGAATACAGCAGTGTATTAAGAAAGCAGGAAGGTGGAGTATTTTTAGGTCATGGAACCACGCCAGTTTAGTTATGAAAAGTCATGGAATTTTACATCAGGGCCCCAGTGGAAACCCTGTGTAAATGTTAGTTTTATTTACATATATCTGCATGCATTTACATAAATCTGAGATTGTGTTCATTAATCACGGAAACATTCATTTACCATCGGGAGCATTTTGTTGAAATTGTGTCTGAGCTGTAGATTTATGTTCTAACACTTCAGTCCATCAATATCAGACTACACTTGTGACAGATGAGAGGCGATGTCCTTTCCTTACAAAATGAAAAGAAAGTCTTACATTTACATGAATTCACCCCTTAATTCATGCAAAATCCCCTTAAAATGAGTTAAGGGAGTTTTTTAATGGAGAAGACCCCATCAAAAACCCCTTAAACGCCCCTTAATGTTTGACTCCTCACTTTCTAATTTCATGTAAAATTCTGGGAGACAGGAACTTTCCATCAATAACTCATTAATAATCTGTAAACCTGCGCAAAAGGCATAAAAAAATCCCTTAATTACTAGTGTCTCTGTGAATCAACCCATGAATAAATCCCTTATAAACCCATGATACAAACCTTACTTTTTTAAAGCTATGTTGTATTTGATGGATAATTAATGTTTATGTAATGAGAAATTAAGGACATTTCAGGGATAAAATGACGGGGTTTGGTTAAACATCCTAACTGGGCAGGGCCGTGCACAGACATTAGAGGGGCAGGGGCTCATGTCAACAAAAGCGCCACCCGTTCCATCTGAAGGGACATCCTTCTGAAGTGAAGAAAGTAGTTCTTTACCACGACCTGCAGGGAAGGAATCATTATGTTTCCTCTCAATGGCAAATCTATAGAACACTGACTCACAATAGTACTCTTATTTGGGAACCCACCTCTTAAATTAATCAAAGCTAACACTGACCTGGTCACTAGAGGTCAGCAGTGCAGTGATAAATGGCCCTTAAATCAAGGTTCATTACATTTGTCTGCTGTGAATTTGTGTACTAACCATTATTGGTGAAAAATCTTTCATCTTTTGTTGTAGTTCAGCAGTACATTGTCTAAAAAAAACAGCTGAGATGCTTGTCAACAGTGACATTCTTATGCCAATATTCTTTAGGTCTCATTAGAAGCAACACAGAAAAGCACCATGAACAATATAGAATAATATACAATAATATAATATCCAAAGTAAAACAGAAACAATATTTCTTGCTACATATCACATATCACAATTAAAAGTTGACATAAGCCTTGCATGTAGACACTATACTCACTTATTAACTTATGACTCACACTCCAGGCAGAGACAGACACACAGCATTTAGATGTTAAATCTGTCAAAATAAATCCTTGAAACAAACAAAATTAAACAGTACTAGCAATACTATGGACAGCCATTAGCAATATTTTGCCCATATTTTTGCTCTACCTGCTTTTGTGTCTTTAGATGAATGGGGGGATGAAAGGGTAAGATAACAGCTTACCTTTAGCTAACAGCTAACAGGGTGAAGAGGTAGGCTAACATGACGGTTCACTATTCTCCAGTGTTGTGCAAGTTCACACTTCACAAGAGCTAGCTCAGAGTTCAGTTCACACAGATTAAAATGAACTAC
The DNA here is from genome assembly GCF_046629955.1 of Centroberyx affinis. Lineage (NCBI taxonomy): Eukaryota > Metazoa > Chordata > Actinopteri > Beryciformes > Berycidae > Centroberyx > Centroberyx affinis. Next base: position 49,456 of record NW_027283306.1, on the reverse strand, counting down.
TTCACGTTCATAGTTTTTTTTAAATGAGCTGGTCCGAGCTATTCTTTTTCAATAGAACCTCCTCCTACCCATCCATCCCCAGCCCCCAATCACTGCCACTGCCCACTTGCCAAACTAAATGAATTACTGTATACTACTATAGAATCACAGACAGATTACTTTTAAAAGCCAAGAAAAACCAATGTGAGTAACTCGATGTGTCGTTTCAAATTCGTTGCCGATGTGGCTGACATTCGGACTTGTTTTTTCAGACCCGACGGGCACAATTTGCATAAAAATGTGACATTTTTTCCATTGGAATCTGTACTGATTTGTTCATAAAACTGTAGCTGCGTCTGAATTGCCAGTTGCACTAGCCGTGCTGGGTGCCGTAAAATCCTCGGGTGGTGTAAAACACAGTGGGTGAGCATCGCTAACTCTCGCGGGAGTTAACAACGCTCACGTTCATGTTCATTAGTTGCAAACAGATACGTTCAGTTCACCGTTCACCAAAAACATGAGCACGTTCAATGAATGTGCTCCTTTAGCGCGTTCATGCACAACACTGAAAAGATACATGTTGCATTCTTTCCTCACATTTCTTAACTCTGATATGGCACTGGCTATTAGCTAACAAGAAGCTAACTGAGTTTGCTAGCTTATTTAGCCTACAAGGAGCTTCAGTAACATTTTTGGACAAACTGACTATGCATTCCTTAAATTGTCTCTTGATTTTATTGAATTATATACACTCACCTGTGTATCACCTGTGCTACAACACAACTCCCATCAGTCAGGAGTGGACTGTAACCACTATTGAGTCGCGAACTGAAAAGCCGAGCTGAACATTTGGTGCAACCGCTTTTCCACAGAAAGGGGAAAGCCTTTTTTTTTTTTTTAAATCAAGCTGCCTCTGTTCTGTGAGACTGGTGCCCTATCCTTTGTATTAGATGACAAATGTAACTTCTCTTAACAATAGGTACTTGCTTGTAACTGGGTCAAAATAACCTGGGTATACTCTGATCTACTCTGATCAGATGTCTGGCTTACTCCCATATTAAACAGGTTACTGCAGCATGGAAACATCTTACAACAATCACACAGAGAGAAATCCATTGTAGAGGAGGCAGAGAGACCAATTTCTCCACCGACTGTAGCCTCAATAGACCAGAATGCAATACAGCCATCTCCTGTGATTGTAATGTTGGGGGACTTGACCGATCTGAATCTTCCCTCCCAAAGGATATAGGGTTTTGTTAGCCTGGCTATCACGGCTGCCAAAAGATGCATCACATCTAAATGGATACATGAGGATCCCCCTAGTATTACTCAGTGGATTAATGAGGTAAATTCATGTGCTCCTTTGGAGAAAATAACCTATGCCATGAGAGGTACACAGCTGTTCCATAAGACTTGGGATCCATGGATGACTTACATGGAATCTAATTTACTAACTATTTTACATTTTTTTTAATTTTTTCTATCTCCATATATATACTTTGTGGGGTGGTAGTGATGCTGGAGTGTATGTACAGTATGTGATAAATGTAAGATGTAATATATCTTTTTATGGAACTGGTTTTATGTTATGTTATGTTATGTTATGTGTTGTTATACTGTGAATATGGAAAATGAATAAACAGAATTTAAAAAAAAAAAAAAAAAAGAATGCAATGCAGCCGTAAGAGGTTTGCCCCAATGTTCACAAACTAGTTTGCTTGCTAGCTATCTTTACATGCCGCCTTTGTTTGAAAGCAAGATCCTCACGCCCGTTCTCTGGGGGTTGTTGAAAGGCATTCTGGGTAATGTAGAAAATCACTAACTGCAGTAGAAGTAGATGAGGCAGATTGAGGCAAAGTGGAAAGTTAATTACAACACCTGATCACAATAAAGCAACTCCTAGAATGTACTGAACATCACAGATTGATGGTATATAACAGTGGAAGAGGGTCAAAGTGGATTTTTCCTTTAATCAGAGTATGGCCAGTAGCCGGGTTACTCAGTGTGTGTGTGTGTGTGTGTGTGTGTGTGTGTGTGTGTGTGTGTGTGCGTGTGTGTAAATAGATAGGGGTTACAGTCTAATTACATCCTACTACTCCTACTGCTTTCATAGTGCGGTGGGCAAATAACATTACTGATTCTGAGAAGTAAGTTCTGAATAATGAATGGATTTAAAGGGCTGAATTTATAACCACATATGTATAATAAATGCATGTATGCATGTGTGTGTATGTGTGTGTGTGTGTGTCCAACTGTCCAGCTACTGTGCATTGTATCCATCCTTGTGTTCTGCAGTTGTGTTCTTGCCTTGTTTATGTGTCTGAATATAGCATACGGTCTGTGTGTGTGTGTGTGTGTGTGTGTGTGTGTGTGTGTGTGCGTGAGGAGGCAGAGGGGTGAAAGCAGTGGCAGATTCTCATCTTAAACTGCACCTGTTGTCTTTGTCATTGTAAGCGTTACCACACACACACACACACACACACACACACACACACACACTGAGAGGTCTTGCATGCAGCAGCAGTAGCGGCTCAGCCCTCCTCCTCCTCCTCCCTCTCTCTCCCTCTCCTCTCTCTCTGTCTCTCTCCTTGTGCCGCTCTCTCTCCTCTCTCTTCCTCCCTCCCTCCCTCGCTCTCGCTCTCTCTCTCTCTCGCCTCCTCAGTCCCGCTCGGTCTTCGTTCTGTCAACTGCTCCCCCCCCGTCTCTCTCTCTCTCTCTCTCTCTCTTTCTTCTTCTTCTTCCTCTTCTTTCTTTCTATCTATCTATCTATCTATCTATCTATCCGCCGTCGTTGTCGTCCACCACCATGCGTCTCGGCATCTCCTCCTTCATTTCGGATATCCTGAGCACCTCCAGTAACATCTGCTTCTGCTGGACCGAGGGCAAGGTAGACCGGAAAGCACCGCCACCCTGCTGCTGTGCTCTAGAGCAAGGCATTAGCAGCAGGAGGAGAGGCGTTCAGGGCCTCTGGGAGATTTACACTCTTATTTGATTACACGAGGATTAGAAAGTCCCAGAGGGCCGCTGGGGGGATACGCTGGAGTGTGTGTGTGTGTGTGTGTGTTGAGAGTTCGGTGTGTGTGCCTCTGTGTGTGAATTTTTTTATCATGCTTCCAAGTTTGGCACGTTAAGTTCCTACGCTGTTTTTTTTTTTCTGCTGAGGTTTGCTTGGTTTGAGTTTATCTGAATCTACACTGAAAAAAACAGGGAAAGATTGTTGTTGAAATTGTGTTTACGCTATGGGATCAATTACAATTCATTCAATCCATAGCAAATCATTTGTGTTGATTAAACACAATTTCAATTATATGGAACCAATGTACACAATTTTTTTTAAGTAAATCCAAAGACCTTTTTTTTTTTTCAGTGTAGGTGTACAGCTGAAAACGTGTTAGGATATACTGCACAGTGCAAGTTTGTGCAGTCATATGTGTGTGTGTGTGTGTGTGTGTGTGTGTGTGCAATGGAGGCAATCTGGTGGTGTGTTGAGAGAGGAAAGGTCAAGTGTGTGTTGGAGAAAGAGAGAGAGGGTGGGGGTGGGGTTGAGGTGGTATTTGGTTCAGAAAGACATGGTATTTCTGTATTTCAGCATTTGGCTTGGGTGTTTAAAAAGGTTTTTTGGGGGAGTTTTCTGCTAGCCAGAAGGTCCTGCATCTCCACGATGTGTCTAAAGAGACTGTCGTATTTTCATTAGGTCTTTGCTCGAGCTAACATGGCTGAAATGCCGAGCCCGGTTTCCCAAAATTTCAAGAAATGAGCAGAATGTCTTGCACGAAAAGAGAGAAATATGTCTTCCAACCCTGAACGGATTATGTGAAGGAGACACGAGAAACAGGCCGTAGTTTGACATTGAAATAGTGAGGTGGGAAGTCAGGGTGTGGAGGTTGGAGGGATGGAGGGGCGTAGATGATCGCCTTCAACTCTGACAACCCAGGTTCAACTCATGCTGAGATGTTTTCTACTGTTCGTGAAGTTTTATTTTTTCGCCAAAGGGTCAAAACCTTACCTTAACCAAACTAGTTGTTCTAGTTGCGTAATCTCTTGTTTTACGTGCACTAACCTTAACCCCCAGAGTCTAATCATCGTCAGACCGATAGATGATGGGTTCCGAGATTGACCTTAACCTAACCCACCCATAACCAAAGTTGTGTTACTTGCCCAAACTCAACTGTTAGCAAACCTTTTCATGTGACGAACAGGTGAAAAAGGCGTGTCCAATTTATACTGTTGCCACATAATCCATTTTATGGTGAAGGAACGTACTGTTGATGTTCATGACATAATTCATGTCCGTAACACATAATCAGCATTTCAGAAGTCTCATTTCGCAAAATTTTTGTTGGAAATGCCTGTGGTAGCTAGGCTAGCTGATGCTCCTGCTGCTGCTAGTTTTCACTGCAGTTGCACTGGAAGATTGATTTTTCCATGTCACATTTCTCTACCATTGAAATTGCTTGTGGAAATGTTTGTCTAGCTAGTAGAAGTTTCAATTCAAGTTTCCTGATAAGGTTGTCTCATTTTACAGCATTACATGGTTGGATTTTTGGTCTTGCATTTTCTTTGTTGTACTTCATTGTAAATGGGCTTATGCGGCATTCCATTTACCTTGGAAGTCGGAAGTCTGAGCTAGGAATGACGTCACACCCGAGTTGACCGCGTTCCAGTACAACAAGTCGGAAAACCAATTAGTTTTTTTAATTTCACGGGGTGGGGGAAGTGGGGTTTGCTCTAGCCAGGTTAGCCATTGTTATCAATACCAGTTGATAACAACACATTACGCGGTATTTTGCGCATACAAACACCATAGCAACATGTCCACAGGACACGACTGATTTAATGAGACACAAATAAGACAGAAGTGCTAATAAACAGTACAGCTTGAGGCACGAAGCAGATTTTGAGGTCGGGGTTGGTGAGGTTCTTCCGACTTTCCGAGTCGGAAATCCGACTTCAGGGGGCGTTCCATTTGAAATTTCTCGGGAACTCGGAAACGCAGGAATTCCGACTTCCCAGTTCAAATGGAACGCACCATTAATTCTTGTTAGGATGTAATGTTAGCGTAGTAAGCTAGGTCTAGCTAAGTGTATGCTAGCAGCAATGTTAGTTAAGTTGTAACGGTGAGCTAGTACTGGTGATTGGCTAAGTGTATATTAGCAGTAATGTTACTTATTAAGTTGGAGTAGTGAACCATTATTGCTGATTTGATTTTACCGCATTATATGCCAAGACACTCACAGTTGGCAAGCATGTAACTAGGGCTAAGTTAGTTTTGACTGGACCGTATCTGTGTTCCCATGGAGTCCTATGTTCCCAGGGTCCTAGTGTTTAACCCTAAACCCTAACCCTAACTAACCATATTAAGCGAATACAGAGCTGGGGAACATCTTTTTCAGGTTCCCATTATGTGCTATATAGAGCTGGGGAACATAGGACCTTGGTAACATAGGAATGACTCTGTTTTGACTTGTTTAGAGTGCTGTAAGTTTAAGTTGCTTCCTACACTGTTTTCTATTGAGATTTGGTTGGTTGAGTTACTCAGCTAGTGTGTGTATGTAGCTTTTGTAAACATTTTGTGAAGATGTCATTGGTCAGTGTTATTGGTCACAAATACCCAATGTCCATTTTTTTCCTGTAAATACTAGGTGGGAGAAAAATGTATAGGTGCCTGAATAGAGTTTTGCTTGAAGCTGATTGAATTTCGCTTTACTGTATCAGGAGAATTTCTCGTTCAAAAATTCTAATTTTTTTGTGTTCTGTCTGAATGGAGAATACACACAGTACAAGTTTGTGCATTTGTGTGTGTTTGTAGGTATTGGGGAGAATCTGGTGGTGTGCTGAGTGAGGGAAGGTCAAGTGTGTGTGTGTGTGTGGAAGGGGGGCTTGTCTTGGGGGTATTTCAAGGATGTGAAGTGATATTTGGTTTAGAAAGATGTGGTATTGCCAGTATTTGGCTACGGTGGTTAACAAGGGTTTTTAAGAATTTTTCTTTTTAGCTTTTTAGTGTGAGTGTGTGTGTGTGTGTGCACTTGTTTATAACTACATAGTCTACTGGGCTATGAGCAATATTGGAGTCTATAAAAGCAGGCGTGGTGTATATGTGTGTGTGTGTGTGTGCTGACGGCGAGATGAAGAGATGACTTTATTGATATTGACAGACATCCTTTGGATGTGTGTGTGAGAGAAAGAGGGAGAGAACGGAAGAGAGACAGAGAGAGAGAGAGAGAGAGAGAGAGAGAGAGAGAGAGAGAGAGAGCGCTGTTATGACGGATTTACAGGGAAGAAGTGGGGAGGCAGTTGTCCTTTACGACAGAATTTCCAAACTTAATATTTTAGCCGTTGTGACAACACCGCTGCCTGATATTTTACTCAAACGGAGCTCATGGTGTGTGTGTGTGTGCATGTGTGTGTGTGTGTGTGTGTGTGTGTATTAGATTGATGGATTTGTCCCGGGACTGGAGCAGTATTAGATTCACTGCTGGGCGTCGGCAGGGGAGTGCAGAGCCGGCTGCCCACCATTTATTTTCTCTCCCTCCCTCTGCGTGGAAATCCATCGCTGATAAAACAATCGAACACTACAGCAGCTTCTCTGTCCGCACACGGCTTTATCCTCCTTTTCCATCCCACACCATCCATCTGGCAGCCATTACTGTGCCATACCAATAAAATCATACACCTTTCCTTATATATCAGAAGATATGCCCATTTCAAAAGCTCGAAAACGTGCTTCTATGTAGGGGAGAGCGGGGCAAGTTGTCACGTGGGTCAGTTGTCTCAGTGGCTTTATTTCTCAAAATAAATATTTTACAGCCAAAAGTCCAATTACAAAAATGTTTACTTTATTAATAAGAGGTTTCCTATGTTGAATACAACAGTCTAAGTCAAAACACTCTAACATAAGAACAATTTTGATACCTGAAAGTAAATAATGAAAATCATAATGTTTTATTTCTCTTTTTTTTTCTTATAAAGGAATCAAAATAATTATACATTGTGACATATAAAAGCAAGGGTCAGCTATAACCTGATAATAAATCTGAATGGTTTAGTGAAGCTATGTGCTCAGGGACCTTGGTCAGGAATGCCTGGGTGGGGCATGTTGTCACATTGATTTCGGGACATGTTGTCATAACTATCCAAATCCTTTATTTGATTAGAATTAGCTTTACATTCATTCTTTTCTGATTTTTTTCTGAATAAATATGATTTTGGCACCCACAAACCTTTGGCTTGTGTAGTAAGTGACCTCACTGCTGGACCAGCCTCACATACAGTCACAGAGGCAGATTACTATTATTACTGTTTTCTTTATGTGACTAAGCCATTTTACATAATGAAACATCAAATTAAATGTGTATATATTACATGTACATTAATATAGCACACTGTTAGGAATTGTATCAGAATTTTTGTTTCTCTGAGCATCCCAGGATAGGTGAAGGAGGTATGTTGTTTTCAATACAAGAGTATGTTTTTCATGTTATCATAGTATATATACTTCAGAGGAGCACAAACACAGCACACTTGTCTATGTGACAACATGCCCCGTCATGTGTAACAACATGCCCTGACGTGGGGTAAGTTGTCACAAGTTGTCAAGTGGTATTTCATCAGTAATAACTTATTATTCAAAATTTAAAAATGCCATCTTTTAGAGAATACCTTAATCTAGCTAGAAAAATATATATTGTATCTCAGTAGTAAGGCATTGCTGAGAAATACACCAATGAGTAAAAAATGTGACAACATGCCCCACTCTCCCCTACAGTTTGATGCCATGGGCATAAAATTCACCAGCAAATGGCTTTTCTTCCATATCTGCTGAATATACCATATACCAAGAAATACCATAGTGGTAAGAAAAGCATCCCTAAACTGTTCAGGTCATCATGTAATAGTGAATTCATTGATATTGTGTAAAGAAAAATGATTAAATTGCAATTTTAAGAGAACCAAGAACATTACCATGTTTCTATCTGTGACAATTATAGGGGAAAATGACAGTGTTCTCAGTTCTTTTAAAACAGAGACTTTTTAAGCAGTCTGTATAACAGTATAGAGTGGAACAGCTTAAACTAGAAAATCTGACAAATCTGAACAATTTGGCTTGTTTATGACCTGTTTTACCTGAACTACTACTGTAACTGTATACATTTCTGGACTGCATACAACCACAAATTCACAATCAATCATGAATATAATTCATGCTGTATTGTTTTCATTGAAGTTACTCATGAATTAGTCATGCCTCTTTTGCCTTTTTAAAGTTGAATATCCCTTTTACCTTTTTCTTCCAGTCTTTTGAGATACTAAAGACCGGACACTTAATTCAGCTCATTACGGCGTCAATTACTACCCTTCCTGTACCTTCAAAATGTTGCAGATAGCTGTAGGAATTGTAGACTAGGCACTCAAGGCTGTTATTTTTTCCATTTATCAACCAATATTGCCACCACTGGATCGTTTCTTAAATACTCTTCACAGATATATTCATTACTGTTAACTATGGATCTTCTCCATAATGACACTGTCGCCCAAGATCCAATCTAAGGGTTTGTGCATCTTGTTTGTGTCTAAGTTCATAACCGGTTGTCTCTATTGATTAAATATCTATAGATATTTCTGAAATTTGATATTTAACTTCTCAAATATGTATGAATTCGCATCGCTTGCCTTTTGGTAGGAAACTCGTGGAAAAAACACACGGCAAGACCCAAAATCAGGTGTGGAAATTAGAGTGTTTGTCCGGAATTGGATAAGGTGTCCAGGTTTGGATACAGTTCCGTTAATTCCGTTTGCTATTTAAAGAGTATGAGGTGTGAGTGGAGTCTTGACACCTTGGTTGACGACGGTGGATCATCTGAATTTCTGTTTCTGTCAGCAGAGTGACACCCTAGGGTAGCAATGGGAGTGGCTGGGGGGTAGTTCTTAGTACGTGTGCATTTGTGTGTATAGCCGATTCTCCCTATAGGCTGAATAGGCAAACGCCTGGGGCCTCAAGCATCCTTTAATGTATTTTTTCTATACTTTCGAAGGCCCACCCCCAGCAAAAGACAGATCTTATTGGCTGAGGCCCCCTTGAAAGTCTTCATTTTTAGCTCATCTCCACACAAGTTGAGAGAGCCACATTCACCTTTGTATTTGTTACATTCAGTGGTGGAAGAAGTACTCTGATCCTTTACATAAGTAAAAGTACCAATACAGCAATGTAAAAATACTCCATTACAAGTAAAAGTCCTGCATGGAAAATCCTACTTAAGTAAAAGTACATAAGTATTAGCAGCAAAATGTAGTTAAAGTATTAAAGTAAAAGTAGCGGTTTGGTCCCTCTGACTGATATTTTATTATATATGACATCATTAGATTATTAATACTGAAGCATCAGTGTGTAAGCAGCATGTTACTGTTGTAGCTGCTGGAGGTGGAGCTAGTTTGAACTACTTTATATACAGTTAGCTAGTTTAGTCCAGTGGTTCCCAACCTAGGGGTCGGGCCCCTCCAAAGGGTCACCGGATAAATCTGAGGGGTCGTGAGATGATTAATGGGAGAGGAAAGAAGAAAAAATAAAGTTCTGATACACAAATCTGGTTTCAGTTTTTGGACTTTTTCTCTAATCTTTGATTTTTGCTGAAATATTGGATGATTTGAAGATTTATTGAAATGAAACCATGTGAGGTTTAGCTTTTTGTAAGACGTCAAAAGCCAAAAAGGTTGGAAACCACTGGTTTCATCTTTAACAATGTGCTTGTTATATTATCCATTGTGTCAAATCTCCATCTGAAAAGTAACTAAAGCTGTCAAATAAATGTAGTGGAGTAGAAAGTACAATATTTCCCTCTGAAATGTAGTGGAGTGGAAGTATAAAGTAGCATCAAATGGAAATACTCAAGTAAAGTACAAGTATCTCAAAATTGTACTTAAGTACAGTACTTGAGTAAATGTATTTATTTACTTTCCACCACTGGTTACATTTCATTTTGATATTCATGTGCTGTATCTTATAACAGAAACAAACATACAATGCTTCAAACACCACATTTTTACTCTCTTTATTGCTTGATGGTGGGTAGGATTTGTCTTAAAAGGGGGCCTCCACAGAAAATTTTGCCCAGTGCCTCCAGCAGTTCAGATCCGGCCCTGTGCGTGTGCACTCATGCTTGTAAATGTGTAAATATGTGAGTCTCTCTGAATGTGACTGAGTGTTTGAGCCTTTGCCATGGGGGGGGGGGGGGGGGGGGTTGTCCATATTTCTTATTCTAATCAGCACTGTCCTGTCGGGGCTATAGGCAAGCACTTCCACAGATTAATGTTCCTCTATTGATTGGCCCATTTGGATGTGTGGATCTATGGCACCCTAAGGTGACCTGCAGTCTACAATATCTCCCCTCTCTCTCTCTCTCTCTCTGTCTCTCTCTCTCTCTCTCTCTGACTGTTTACACACTGCTGGACACTGGCACACACATTACTGCAATGCTGCCAAACATGCACGCACACAAGCTAGCAGATACCTCATAAGGCTAGGCATAGTGTTATACGTAAGGGAGAATAACCAGAGAGGCGTACATTAAACAATCTGGATGAATGATAGTGTGTGTGTGTTTAGTGGAGGGTGGCTGCCCCTCTGGACCCCATTCAAACCGTTTAATTTACACCTCAAAATTATCCTGCCTATGGATATGGCCACTTGCCAAAGATTAAAAATATGGAGTTTTTGGGGTATTTGATATTCAAAACTTAACCTTTTTGTCTCTGTTAGACCTGCGAACACCTGGGGGTCTGAAAATACCTAGAATATCATCACTCCCTTCCATAATCTCCCAAGGGAAAAGATACCTCACTGCTCCAGCAAATAGGACAAAGCCAATAACAGCTTGGCAATGGAGAGTTATAAGGGTATTGTCCTGAAACAGCTACAAGCCAGCAAAGTTACTAACCTTGACTACCACTGGCAATCAGTGAATTATGGTTGCAGCTGCAGTATGCAAATTTTTCACATTAAAATACCAATAAATAAATAGGTTACATTATCAGTCTGGATCTGTCTGTAACCCTGTGTGTTCATGCCTAAATCCAACTGTTTGCCTGAAATTGTCTTTTCAATGTTTTTGGGATGTTTTGGGGTGTATACAATTTGTTGTGTTATGTGGGCGTGGCTAGCGGTGAGCTGGGTTGTGGCTATCAAGGTGAGGCTAGTAGCCACAGAGCAGGAAAGTCACAGCGACAACAAGGGAGGAAAGCAGTAACAAAAGAAAGAAGAACTAGAAGGGCACTCGGAGAGCGCAGGCCTCCGCCAAGGTTCGTGCTATTATTGCTTGTTCGTGAGTCGGATCCGGATCCGCTCCAAAATGTAATGGGTTCTTCCTTGGTCCATGCTACACCCTTCCATGAAGTTTCATGAAAATCGGGCCAGTAGTTTTTCCGTAATCTTGCTGACAGACAAACAAACAAACAAACAAAGGGCACCAAAAACATAACCTCCTTGGCGGAGGTAATAACGACGCTTAAACCAGAACTTTTATTTTGAAACTGTCAAGGTGGAAACCACATAAAAAAATGCATCACTTCCGGGTCAGAATTAGGAAAACGCTGTCTACGTACAAATCATGTTTACGACACAAACAGCAAAAGTCTCAATGTAAAAAAATTATCTGTAAACGTATAAACACAGATGCAAAAGACGAACTGAAGGCATAAATAGTCATTCGTAGGTGTACTTAAAGGATAATGCTAGTGTTTTTTTAATGCATTTCTTAACTAATCCTATGAAAATAACAAAATCAGCAATGCGTTTGTTCTACTCACGTTACTTTCCGACTTCCCACATTCCCTTTTTAGCCTTCAACCCGGAAGTCATTGGCTCCAATTGTAAGCTAGTTTCAATTTTAAAAATCGCTAACTGTTACCATGAAAAGTCAGGCTATTGTAGTTATTACCAAATCAAATTCAAATGGGAACAAATTCTTCATTACGCCGGGGACTATTTTCAGTGCTACGGAACTACTTTCCTGAGATGGAAAACGTGTTTACAGCCGGCTTATTAAGTTGTTTGAGGAAAAAGTCAGCCGGCATGGTGCATCATGATGATGAAATATGCTGCCAGAGCAACAGCTACATGGACGAGACTTGTTGGCAAAACAAAATCATCGCTGATTTTGTTATTTTCATAGGATGTGTTGACCGTAAGAAATGCATTAAAAAACACCAGTGTTATCCTTTAAGGATTTCATTTGTAAAACATGGGTTACAATCAGATGTACAGAACTGACTTTGGGTTTTCAGATTCGTTTTTTACAATTGAACCATTTCACAATCTTAGGTTTACGTACAATTTCTTTTGACGGAAATATAGCTCCATAAGCCTCAGGCAAGTGTTGGGGCGGGAACTTGACCAACTGAGGAGGGCGGGGCTAACAATATACTTAAAGAGTAACTAAACCCCACCAAAATCTGTGGTGAAGACTGACACCTACTGGTGAAAAGTAGGGTATTGAACTGGCCATCTGCTATTGGCTGGTCTTTCTTAAACATATTTCAGCATGAAACAGGATGTTGGGGCGGGACATAAGAGGGACTGTTCAAAAGCCAGAACATACATGGAAGTGACTCAGAAGAACTGAGGATGCTAGCCTGCATTCTATTGTAGAGGAGCACTTGCCTCCTCCCAACATCTCCGTCACTCCTGTTATTGGAGCAGCCTCGGAGTGCAGGAACAAGGTCAGGAGGAAGATTTTGTCCCTGGTGTGAGGCCAAAATTCCAAAAATGCTTTGTACCATGTTGCCACTTTGAAAGTTGTAAAGTTGCAGGTATTATTTGATGGGAGGGGCAGAGGGGGGAGTTGTGTGATGGTATTATTGATTGGAATTTTTATGTACGCCTACTGATACGTCATGAAGTAACCACTAAAAATACACTGTTTTCCAGGTATTAAAAGTCATGAGATTTTGATAAAAGTAAAATATAGAAAATGAAGGGGGAAAAAAAGTCATTTTTTATGGTTAGGCTACTGTAGATGTATGGAAAATTAGCTAACGATGAAATAGTCATTTTTCATTTCAGTGTAACTTTAAAAGACCATAACTTAACATACATAACTTATGTATACTATGAATTTACCTCTTATACATTTATGTCAGCTTAAAAAGGTGGTAAACTCTATTCCTCAGATAGAAAGGTGGGTAAAGTGAGTTTAGGTGGGTTTACCCTCCCTTCATCCCTGACAAAGCTAAAAGCTACAATGCTAAAGCTGCAGGGGAAATGCTAGTGTACAAGCCAAGCTATTTCTAACAAATAATAATAATAATAATAATAATAATTGATTACATTTATATAGCGCTTTTCTAGGTATTCAAAGCGCTTCACATATCGGGGGGGGGGGGGGACTCAACTCATCCACCACCGACCAATAAATAAACAAAAAGAAGCGACTAAAAATGGCTAGCAAAGTACAAGCACTGAAACGCTAAAAGCCAGTTAGGCTAAAGCTAATTAAATGCTAATGCTGGGATAGTGCGGAGCGGAATGGCCGAACATTTGAGCGCTGTATGAATAATACATTTATGTCTGCAATGAGACTCAGTCTGCTTTGGAGTTGCTGTGTGAGATAATAGCAGCAACTGGCCAGGCAGCCACACTTCCAGCCCTCTTGATATTCCAGACGTGTTTGCACTTTGCTCTGACAGGATTTCACAAGAATCGCTTTATTTACATGGCAACCGTATCTGATTTACAAAATCAGACTGGGAAATAATAGGCGGAAGAGAGCGAAGAAGATGGAAACAGAGGTAACACTTTACAATAAGGGTACATTAATTAAGGGTTAGTTAATGCTTAATAAGCATTAACTAACCCTTAATTAACAGTTAACTAATGTGTCTGGTAATCATTTACTAATGGTGTTCATGTTAACTAAGGTATTAATTTATACATTATTTAATAGTCATCTTTATAAACTATTAAATAATGTATAAATACCTTAGTTAACATGAACACCATTGGTAAATTACACATTAGTTAACTGTTAACATTAATTAACTAACCCTTAACTTAGTGTACCCTTATTGTAAAGTGTTACCGAAACAGACAAACTCAAGTGGTCTTTGGACAAATATTTTCGAATATACACTTAAACATAAATGAACACATTAAGACATGTACAGGCATCTGGATAGAGTACTGCTTGAAGCTGATTGGCCGTTGCTTTACGGCGTGAGGCCAATTTCTCCCTCAAATTGAAACAAGCCCCGCGACATTGAATTTTGTGGAAGCTTCCCTGCCGGGTATCGAACACAGATCTCCTGATTGAGAGTCTGCAATCTCCCTTTTTCACTGGGCTTAAAATGCAAGTTGCTTCCGTCTCACTCTGTTTGCCTCCTTCCATTGACTTTGTATGCATTTATGCTGCCTCCAAATTGTTTTTCGCATTCTGTCCGAACTTATTTACACACTGATATCTTTACACATTTTGCAGGTGTATTGCATT
>NW_027283306.1:0-30000 GCF_046629955.1 Centroberyx affinis | reverse complement strand
TAACCCTTTGGGTAACACTTTACAATAAGGGTCACTAAGTTAAGGGTTATTTAATGCTTAATAAGCATTAACTAACCCTTAATTAACAGTTAACTAATGTGTCTGGTAATCATTTACTAATGGTGTAACTAAGGTATTCATTTATACATTACTTAATAGTCATCTTTATAAACTATTACGTATAAATTAATACCTTAGTTAACATGAACACCATTAGTAAATTACACATTAGTTAACTGTTAATTAAGCATTAACTAACCCTTAACTTAGTGACCCTTACTGTAAAGTGTTACCACCCTTTGTATATGGGAGTAAGCCATAAACAAGTGAAAGCTAGCTTGACCTTAGCGCTAGGTCCATGTTTGCTAGCTGTGAGCGTCTTGGCTAATAAGCCGTCTACATTAGGTCACTACAAAGTCAATACAGCCAACAGTTGTGACTGGCTACAACTGATGCTAATCAAGCTTAACACTTACAACAGTCAACATATTTTCATTCATTTTATTAAGTTTTGAAATGCCATCTGAAAATATATCAATGCATAATAAAATCAAGTCACCAAAAATTGCTCACTGTAAACTTAAAAACGTCACTGCTAACATACGCATAACAAGGCCCACTACGTTAAATGAAATGAAGACTCTGATGGCAAAGCAGTGAAATAAAGTAAAATGATAATGACCTTTCAATCAATTCTTTATGCTCTGTATCAAATTACGCAGACTTCTAATAATATTATCCCAGAGGAACAAACAGGCCTTAATCATTTATTTGTTGCTTTAGTCTAAAATCGGTCTAGTTAAGCCAAGAAGCATCTCCTTATTTGCAATAAACTTTCAAAAGTTGATGTCCCAATTACCTGTGATAAATTCAAGTTAAACAATTGGTGTTAAACAATTGGACTGACTGTCACAGGATCATAAAAGGCAGTGTCTTGGTTTTATTGACATCAAAATATACCCATAATGCTGTCTATGAGTTTATGCAAAGTAAGTGAAAACTAGCTTGACCTTAGCGCTAGGTCCATGTTTACTAGTTGTTAGCATCTTGGCTAATAAGCCGTCTACATTAGGCTACAAAGCCAATACAGCCAGGATCACAAAAGGCTTAATGATGGTGGGTAATGATGCGTTATGGCCAAGAAAATGAGAGTAAAAAACTTGAGTCTGTTTTGTGTTTTTTTTAGTCAAATTAATTGTATGTGAAATTTCAAATGTGTGGTTAGGTTCACTCTCTTTCCAAAAATCAAAAGGCACATTTTGGATACGCGGGTCAGCCGCAGCAGTCTCATCTTCCTCTAATGCCATGTCGGTGTCACCTTCTTTCTCTGGCACGTTGCCACTAATTAGGGCTTTCCCCATTATCGAGGCAAGACTTTCATCAAGGGTAGAGAGCTCCGGTGTCCCCTTGGCCCCGCCGGTGGCTCTGTTGATGCGCATCAGTGCGCTTCTTGGTGTCAATGTCAACCTTTATAATGGACCATTTCTTTTTTTATGTTCGAAAGGGTCTGGCGCTATGTTCCCCAGTTCTACATATGTGCTCTCCCAGGGTCCTATGTTCCCAGGGTCCTATGTTCCCCAGTTCTACATATGTGCTCTCCCAGGGTCCTATGTTCCCAGGGTCCTATGTTCCCCAGTTCTACATATGTGCTCTCCCAGGGTCCTATGTTCCCAGGGTCCTATGTTCCCCAGCTCTATATAGCACATAATGGGAACCTGAAAAAGATGTTCCCCAGCTTTGTATTCGCTTAATATGGTTAGTTAGGCTTAGGGTTAGGGTTAAAGTCCCCATGAAATGAACCATTACTTTTACTTCAAACACAGTATCTTTAATGATGACATCATGCTGCACTAGTAGGCGAAAATCTAACTTTCTAACCAATAAAACCATCCGATTTTTTAACAATCCCGCCCCTCTGCACCCCTCCCATCAAATAAAACTGCTTTTCTCTCCCTGACTCATATTCCATTGGTTTAGACTTTTGAATGATCCCTCACTGCGTTATGTCCCACCCCCAACATCCTGTCTCAACAGGAAATGAAATCAAACCCAGGGAGTAAAGATGCCGTTTCATGGGGTCTTTAAACACAGGACCCTGGGAACATAGGACCCTGGGAGAGCACATATGTAGAACTGGGGAACATAGGAGCCTGGGAACATAGGACCCTTTGTTATGCTCCCATTATGTGCCATATAAATCTGGGGAACATAGGACCCTGGGGACATAGATACGCTCCTGAATGGAATGACAAGCACATTTACGACATCTATGAAGGGAATTTCATTGACCATTTATAGCTAATTATGGGTGTTAACAGGGCGGGACATGAGGCTTGTTCACAGAATTGTTCGCAAAATTACAAGTTGATCGGGATTCATAACGGGAAACTTGTGTGACAAAAAGTGTACGTGGACTTTTTGTAAATACGCACTTTTCTTCTTTGGTACGTTTTTAGTGTGGAATCTACGCACAATTTTATGAAGGCCCCTTGTGTGCCCCCTCACTCAAAGGGGGGGAGCCGCTTCTGCTGTCCTACAGCGCAAAAGTGAGTTTTAATGACTTTTTGAGCAGATATTGGCAGCGCTTAAATGTCAAAGGACTCATCGCTGGATATGAGAGCTGGGGAATGCAGGAGCGACTGGAGAGAGCAGGTTAAAGCCGAGAGCTGCTCACTGCTGCTTCTATAGGACACAGCATAGGACAGGGTGTGTCTACTGCAATGTATCTATCTATCTATCTACAACAGGAGACAGGAGTAACAGGGAACAAACCTTGTATATTACTATGTTAAAGTAGTAAAATATCAATCCAGGTCATATCACAGACATTAACAAATGACTACTAATTAAACCAAAATCAATAGTGTTATCTGCAACTGTCTCTCTCTATCTCTGTATCTGTCTGTCTATCTATCGACACATCCATGAGCTCCATTCCCAACAGACACAGGATCTGCTGCAGATAAGACACCACTGTAGCCCATCACAGCCTCAGGGGTGTGTGTGTGCGTTTGTGTGTGTGTGTGTGTGTGACTTTGTGAAAGCCCAGCCCTGCCTCAAGGTGTGACATTGAGAAAACGTCCTCATGGAGATTAGTCATTTCGGAAGGTTATCCTGGCCAAGAAATGCTGCATCTAATAGTAGCTGTGACCCATAATTATCCACATTAGAAGCTTACCAGTTTCCACTGGTCATAGGATTCCTGGAATATCATGGAATTTTCCACTGCAAAAAATCTCAACAATCATCTTAACAAGTCTTTTCGTCTATTATTGAGTCCTAAAATTGTAATTTAAAAAAAAAAGTAAGTGAAAAAATCTGCTAATGGGGTTTGATAATTTCACTTTCCAATGCAAATCAACTTGTTTCAAGAATTTTGTAGAATCAAGTTTAATTTTCTTGATAGTAGTGCAGTGGTCTCAGAGCCTTATTCTGACTGGTTTCAAGATATTGGTACTCATTTCTACTTCAAGTGGAGTTATCTCACCTCACTGGCAGAATTTTTACCTTGTTTTACAAAAAATACGATTTGACAAAAAGCCTGTCCGGTGGCATCACTGTCACATACTAAAAAGATACAATCTACTTAGCCTTGAGAGCTTTACTCATTTTTGTTTTCTCAAATCAGTTTTCAAATGTATCAACAGTCGAGCCCCAGAGCCTCTTTTCAGATATATCCAAAGACAAGACAGTAACAGAGTAACTGGGAGCATGGTGAATGGCAACTGTAAAATACAACATCGTAGATCTAAATTTGGACAATCAGCTTTCTCCATAAAGGGCTGTCAACTTTTTTACCAACTGAAATCAAATTAATTCCAGATATAAAATCTTTTACAACAAAGGTTAAGTGCTGGCTAAAAGCAAACCAGAGCTGTACTCATTTTTGGAACTATGTTAAATTGCATCGTCCCTATCAAATAAAATTCAAATAAAAAATAAAGGCTGAATATGAGACTAAATAACTTAAGATGGACGTTTTTTGCAGTGTGTGTTCCAGACAGAAAGTCAGGGAATTTGATAAATTCTCTCTTGCCATGGAATATGAGGGAAATTTACAAATGGGTCACTTTACCTGCCACGTAAAACCAGCTGGACAGATGGACAGCTGCACGAGATCCGTCTGACCCGAGCCATTGGATTGGCTTTCAGCTCAGCTTAGAATATGAACAGCCAATCAGTGCTACAGGGCATTTTGTAAACAAAATGATTGTCTAATCGATGCAGCTTTAGAATCAGTTTTCTCTGAAATGGACAACATAAAATCCTTAAAAATGAACACAGTTCAGTTCTGAAGTTTTTTTCAAGATGATGTTTTAGCCTTTCTTCCGACTGAATTCAGCAAGAGTTTGATTTATCAGTTAGCTCCGTTAGTGGCCAAAAAAAAAATCCCAGTCAAGAACTCTATTTCCATTGTGATCAGTGAAGCTACGAAGCTGGGGATCACTAGGGATTCTGACATCCGGGGATTCGGATATTCTTCATAGACGATGCCAGCTTGTATTTGGCAGCTCAGACGCTTGGTTGCTGAAGGAAAAGTGATGGAATATGCCGGCAACACCAGTGTATCACGAAAAACTCAAGGGGATTGTGGTGGACGAGGTTCACGTCACGTACAAATGGCAAATATAATTTACAGCGAGCTCTTTAGTATACTCTTTAGCATAGCCCACTAATGCAGAAAACAAACATCCAAGACAAAATTTATATAAAAAATCTAGGGTGCCTAAGACTTTTGCACAGTACTTTAGTTCTTTAATCTGATTGGGTGAAGTTTCTTTCACTCAACACAAGGCTGCTCCCCTAGCTGAAATCGTTGGCTAGACGGCTTCTACTTTTGGGGAAAATAAAACATCAATGATGGCTGACGAGAGCCACAGTTGTCACGGTAATAAAAATTAGTGGTGGTGTCATAACCGTCATACCAATTTACAGCGATACCGGTTACTGTCCCATCCCTAGTCTCCCATCCCAGACTGATACCAGTGCTGCAGTGCCAACTGTTTACTTACTGGAGTTATGCAGTGCTAACTGCGTACTTACTGCGTTCCGACTGGAGCCATGGAAGGAGTTTGACTTCATGGAGTCATTCCTATGTTCCCAGGGTCCTATGTTCCCAAGGTCCTATGTTCCCAGAGTCCGATGTTCCCAAGGTCCTATGTTCCCAGGGTCCGATGTTCCCAAGATCCTATGTTCCCAAGGTCCTATGTTCCCCAGCTCTATATAGCACATAATGGGCACCTGAAAAAGATGTTCCCCAGCTCTATATTCGCTTAATATGGTTAGGGTTAGGGTTAGGTTTAAACATAGGACCCTGGGAACATAGGACCCTGGGAGAGCACATATGTAGAACTGGGGAACATAGGACCCTGGGAACATAGGACCCTTTGTCATGTTCCCATTATGTGCCATATAAATCTGGGGAACATAGGACCCTGGGAACATAGATACGCTCCCGAGTTTGTCCTGCTGTTCATGAAACCAGCACCGTGTATGGAGGCATCTTAGAATATGGGAGCAGTGTTTGCACCTTAGGGTTAATAAGCCGACAGTAAACACTTTGCGATCTGAGGAAAGTAGTTCCGTAGCACCGAAGATAGTCCCCGGCGTAATGAAGAATTTGTTCCCATTTGAATTTGATTTGGTAATAACTACAACAGCCTGACTTTTCGTTGTAACAGCGATTTTTAAAATGTAAACTATGTCTTTGTGAGCTGTATTTGAAGGTTTTTAGCTTACAATTGGAGCCAATGGCTTCCGGGTTGAAGGCTAAAAAGGGAATGTGGGAAGTCGGAAAGTAACGGGAGCAGAGCAAACGCATTGTTGATTTAGTTATTTTCATAGGATTTGTTGACGGTAAACACACCAGCCGTATCCTTTAAAGCTAACACATACTGCTACTTGGCACTCATTAGCATGACTGGCCTGTGTAGCAGACCTTCAGCTACTTCAAAGTTCAAGTCCTTTTCCACTTGATGCTTCCGTTATTTGTCAAGCCCCTGTACTTTGGCTATTGTGCCTTTAGTTAGTGCCTGGTCCTGGTTAGCTGCAGCCGAGCTTTATTCATGGTTGAGCTGGCTGTCTGACCACATAGACTGACAAGTTGTGCGCCCTCCCACCATGTTTCTCTTGGCCATCTCACTCTTTTTTGTTCTTTCTCGGTGACACGCTGTCCTCCCGTCTCTTTTTGTCTGTTTTCTCCTCTTTACCTTTCATGTTCTCTCTACTGATAATGTCTGGCTCTTATTCTTCCTCCTTTGTCTCCGTCTCCATCCTATGTCTCTTTCTCTGTAGAAGTGTTAAAAATAAAGGTAGTTGCCAGGCTTCAGTGTTAATGAAGAAGCTGTTGTAGCCCGTGTGTGTGTGTGTGTGTGTGTGTGCACCCTCCCTGCCATGTCTTGTCTATCACTGTCTAGAGAGTGATGGCTGCCCCCTGTCACTTCAAAACACACATTCTCTCTCTCTCTCTCACACACACACACACACAGAGCTACAGTAGCTTCTTCATCTGCACTGGCTCATGAAGGCTGACATTAAGAAATTGTTTACCAAAACGTTTAACAATTGTTGCACAGTTGATTGATTTGACACATTTTACATCTTCGTCATACGTTCATAACACCCCCCCCCCCCCCGACACACACACACACACACACACAGATGCAGGTCGGTCCTGTATCTCAGCTCTGCTTGTCACTTTGTATCAGGCCTTACCACTACATCCTGCACTGTTTGCGTGTGTGTGTGTGTGTGTGTGTGTGTGTGTGTGTGTGCATGTGATCCAGATCCAGGGAGTCCAGATCAAGTGTGAATGTGCATCCATGTGTGTTTGGGTCTGTACATAAGTGGATGTGTGTGTATGTGTGGCAGAGGTGGAAAAGTACTGAAATATTTGCCTATACATAATTATATACGTTATTTTATTTCCTTTCCCTTAATATTTTGCTTCATTAAAATTTGACTCAATTTCCATCCAATAATTAACAGATTGCCTGTATTAGTGTGGTCTTTGCATATAATATAATGGGGTCATTAGCCCGAGGTATGGGTATGGCCCCTTTTTAATCATATTATCAAAGCTGTAAGCCATGAAGTTATTCAATTATGGGAGATTAGCTCCCAAATTACCATTTTTTCTGTAAATGCTTGATCTAAATATAGACTACTCTAATGTCCAAAAATAAAATTTACTCACAAATTCAGTTTGACATTCACCTCTGGGAAGACAACATGTCATCAGCTGGAGAGTATCCTTACTGGTGCTGCAGTTCACAGTTAAATGCATAATAACACTTTATGTATGTATGCACTATGTTGAGTGATAGATAGCCCTGAACTTAATTACACTGTTTTGTATGTGATCCTATCTGCACTGTTTATAATGTGGGACCAATCAGAACAGTCCAGTTCACCGGAATACAGTGGCTCTATTAGCACAATTCATTGTAGTTAATCTGGCATGGGACTGGTCAAAATAATTTGAATTGCCACACCCACAACATTAACTCTGTTGAATACAGTGGTATTTGCATTTTAATTAGTTGTAAAACATTTATATGGATCTGGGAATTTGTTTAAATATCCTGCATTATTTGCTCATAAATGTTCTTGATCCCTATATAACTTACTTGGGTTTATTTGTGATATTTCTGGAGGATTTGCTTTTTTTATTGAATGTAATGAGTACTAGAGCTGCAATGATTAATCGATTTGTTGTCAACTACTAAATTAATCGCCAACTATTTTGATAATCGGTTTGAGTAATTTTTTAAGAAAAATAAGTCAAAATTCTCTGATTCCAGCTTCTTAAATGTGAATATTTTCTGGTTTCTTTCCTCCTCTATGACAGTAAACTGAATATCTTTGGGTTCGAGGACGTCATCTTGGGCTTTGGGATACACTGATCGACATTTTTCACCATTTTATGACATTTTATAGACCAAACAACTAATTAATGAATCGAGAAATTAATCGACAATGAAAAGAATCGTTAGTTGCAGCCCTAATGAGTACAACAATAGAATAAACCTTGGTTCCTAGATCACCAAATGGAAAGAACCAAAAATCAGGAGGTCAAAGATCAGAGCCTTAGCCCCCTTACAATATCGCTGACTACACAATGCTCATGTGAGACAGAAGTGCTAGGAAGAGAAAAACAAGATCTAAGGAGAAAGATGGAGGGGATTTTTTTTTTTTATCGAATTGACCGATATAACAACATTGTGAGGACTAAATTCTTATTTTCTCTAGACATTCATTTGATCCAATTATATATGTTCTGCATCAGTTGCATAAGCTGTTTATGAAAGATTGAACTTTAACCGTGTGCATGTGTGTATGTGTATGTGTAGATGTGTGTGTATATACATATCTGTGTGTGTTTGTGTCCACCTATGCATTGGTCTATAAGATGAAACAAGGAAAATATAAATGTGTTTTTCCGTTGTGAAAAGTATATGCTCTTGTGTGTGTGTGTGTGTGTGTCTATGTGTGTCTATGTGCTCTGTGCCATTAAGACAGAGAAAGTGCTGACCTTGGTATTTCATTGTAGGGAGCAGTACAGTTCAGAGGTGTGTGTGGTGAGGCATTTGGACGGCTTTAGCACACACTGCCTGTACTTCCAGCAGTACGACACACTCCAGCCTCAGCTGCTGTCTCTGTCTCTGACTCCCTGTCACCACCAGGTATTTCACCAACTCACTTTATTGCTCCAGATGCAATGGACACAAATCTTTCGGATTTCCATTGAAAGCACCAAAACTAGTCTACATTAGGCTTGGGTGATATCCAAAATGTAATATCGCGATACTGTCCCGTCAAAATATCGCGATATACGATATTATCGCAGGTTTTTTTTGTCTGTTTTTTTCCCCCTGGGTGTTATTTTATTGTATTTCTTCCAAATTACATCAAATTTCTAGGCTGTAATAATAATAATTATTATTATTGAGGGGGGTGTATTTGATATCGCGGCAAATATCGCGATATTCACAAAATATGAATATCGGCCCAAGCCTAGTCTACATATAGGCCTACAGATTGATACCCTGAACAGTTTTAGAATTCAATTTTTTTTTGCCATTACCAGCCAATGGGTTTTCCTCACTGTATGTTGAACTGACCATGATAGGAGTGAAAAAATATGTCTTCATCTATGTTTTGAGATACAATGAAATGACAGTTTTAAAAGAATCAAGAACATTAGCATTTTACTATCAATGACAATCAGGAATATGGGTAACACTTTACAATAAGGGTACACTAAGTTAAGGGTTAGTTAATGCTTAATAAGGGTTAACCCTTAATTAACAGTTAACTAATGTGCAATTTACTAATTGTGTTCATGTTAACTAAGGTATTAATTTATACATTATTTAATAGTTTATAAAGATGACTATTAAATAATGTATCAATACCTTATAACATAACATGAACACCATTAGTAAATGATTACCATACACAACTGTTAATTAAGGGTTAGTTAATGCTTGATAAGCATTAACTAACCCTTAATTAATGTACCCTTATTGTAAAGTGTTACCGGAATATGGAACAATGTTTTCCTTTTAAAATTGCGTTTTGATTTCTTGACACAATATCATTGAATTTGCCATTACATAACAATCTGAACAGTTTATGATGTTTTCCTTAGCTCTGCTGTAATCCTTGGCCATCTAAATATAGGTGTAGACATATTTTTTCAATCTTATCATGGTCAGGAGATATGCAGCAGGTATGGAGGAAAACCCATTTGCTGGTACTGGAGGAAATAATTATCCATGCTCTAGTTCTGAAAATGTTCAAACTGTACATGTAGACCAGTTTTGGTGCTTTTATGCAAATCTGAACGATCTCTGGCTCATTTCATCTGGATTTGATTTTGATTTTCTTCCTTTGAACCATCCCCTTTAACCTTGCTTATTTGTTTTAACCTGATTTACTTGATGTCATTTTCTTTGTATCACTCTCAAATAAAACCCAAACCCATCTTACGTAAATTTTGCTGGCTTCCCTTGAGCTCTTCCCTTGGTTTTACCTTCTATTTACTTTCAGTCTATTTCAATTAATCCTACTATGAATGAATTTTAATTCATCCTACTATACCACTTTGTTTTAATTCACCTGATTTACATTTAGCTTCTATATCACTTTTTTCTGTATCCCACTTTACCTGCTTTGTTTTTCCAATACCTCTTTCTTAACCTAGCTGTCCCACTTACATATCTGACTAGATCCATTTTACTTTTTCATTTTACTCATTTTCTATTTCACGTTGTGCTTGATTTGCTTTTATTGCATTCCTTATAATTATTGCTTTAATTTGTGAATTTTTTTTTTTAAATGATCCTCTCTTCTATCATCATAACCACTTCATGAAGGATAAACCAAAATCCAATTGTGGGAAAAGATCCATTGTGTTTTTTTCATTTGATTTTCATATCCTTACCTCCATATATTAACATACAATATCAAACTTAAGATGAAAAAAAAGGTGAGAAATTCAGCTTCATTTAGAAACTGTCTTCCTAGCCTGGTGTTTTTGTGCCTCTTTAATTAACTGTAGGCTGTCTGACATCAGTGAGAGCAGAAAATAGCTGCTCTCTCCTAGCACATTGTCGTCTCTTCTGGACTCCTTGTAATTAAGAAGATCTTAAGAGTTGTTGTCAAGTTGATTCAGGAGTTTATTCTCTATTTCTTTTCTGTCTATTTCTGTCTCCTGCACTCTTTCTCTCATCTACTCTCACCACTGACTGGATACAGGAAAAAAAAAAAATTTCATGTCATTACAGCACAGTGCAGATTATGCTGTCAACCCTCATCTGCCATGTTGTTTGCCATTTATGTCTTGTGGTATACTGTACTTACTATTACTATTTGCTGCAGCAATGTTACAGTTTCCCCATGAGGATCATTAAAGTTTCATCTAATCATTTAATAATCTTTTTTAATGATGGATTTAATGCTTAATTCTACATCTCACATCTAACATATCCATGACTTTGTGAATCTTCACTTCAGATTTTAGGAAAATATTGTTTTTGACATTGTTTTTTAGGACATCCAAAAGTGTAAAGAGCAATAGCTGGTAACACTTTACAATACGGGTCACTAAGTTAAGGGTTAGTTAATGTTTAATAAGGGTTAGTTAATGCTTAATAAGCATTAACTAACCCTTAATTAACAGTTAACTAATGTGTAAATTACTAATGGTGTTCATGTTAACTAAGGTATTAATTTATACATTACTTAATAGTTTATAAAGATGACTATTAAATTATGTATAAATTCATACCTAAGTTAACATGAACACCATTAGTAAATGATTACCAGACACATTAGTTAACTGTTAATTAAGGGTTAGTTAATGCTTATTAAGCACTAACTAACCCTTAACTTAGTGACCCTTATTGTAAAGTGTTACCCAATAGCTCTCAAGTGGGTGTAGGCTACATTTCCTTCTTTTAACACAATCATTTTGAAGTTTCTAGACACAAATACCCGCTCCTAATTTCCATAAGCCCCGTTCAGGACCAAACGCTGTGTCCTTGTTGTGACCTACTGTTCAATTTCCTCCCGGTTCTGCCAACAAAGTACACTGTGTGATTGTTTTAATGCATTAATTCTGCTCCTGATCCAGGCTTCTCTCCCACGTTGTACTGAGGGTGACAGAACAGGCCAAAACATCTGAGGTTTCCACCATCATCATATGATCTCTCACAGACACTACTGTCCTCTAGATCTACCCAGAAGTTATTTCACTGCTTAGTTCCTGCTTTCTGGTTGAAGTTGTGCAAATGTGCACTTCCAAGAGATCACTTGTCAATCAAACAATGTCCAGTACTGTGAGTCTTTTTCCTTGGATTTTCTATTGATGAAGTTTGAGTTTCTGTAGGTGGCGCTCTTTTCTCTGTTCAGCCATTTTAACTATCGCTGCTCATGCTAACTAACCAGTTTTTCTTTTATCTATTCGAAACAAACTAGAGGATTTTTCCCGGGAAAGACCCGACATTGGGTGTTTAGAACAGCCAATGTAAAAGCTTTCATGAACTGGCTATAGCCTGAATCACTGTTGTGTTAGATCAATCAGTAATAGTAACAAAACAGACATTTATTTATATGAAAATGTGCCAGACATGTACTTTAATGTAGACTAGTACTAATACTACATCACACATAGGTTTATTTATCCCACAGTTGCGGATGTAGAAGTGTGTAATATGCTGTTCCAGGCTGTATTAGGTGTCCTGTACTTGCAGGTTTGAATGTTCAGCAGCAGGATCAATGCAGTTTGCTCTGTCAACGCCACTAGAGCCTTCCAACATGTCAGTTTGGTCAGTAGACAGGAGTGGGATCGATACAGTCCTCTGATGTATGACACTGCTGGGGTCACAGCCAGGCAGCAAATTCACCAAGGTTTCACCTTCCTTCGTACATTGATCCTCCTCCTCCTCCTTGTCTTTCTCTCCTTTCCTGTCTGCATCCATCCAACTCCCTCCTCCTCTCTATCAAAAAAATACAATAGACCTACTTCATCCTTCTGCATGAATGGGAATGCTTTGCAAGGTCAGCACAATAAGAAATAACAAACTAATGAAAACTAGCTTAGCAATAGTTCCATGCTTGCTAGCTGTAAACGTGTTGGCTAACAAGCACTGTTGCTAACTTGGCAACTTTGTTAAACTTTGTCACTAGATTTAGCAATGTGTCAAACCCCCCCCCCCCCCCGGCAAACTTTTTCATCAAAAGCCACTAGCAACAAATCTAGTGACTTTAGTACTGGTCAAAAAAAGAACGAACGAATCATTTTGAATGAATCATTCTCAAACTCAAAACATACCGAGTCTGTAGTGGTACATACTGATTCCTCCCACTTCAAGTTTCCATCAAAGCTCATTACCTCCGCCAAGGAGGTTATGTTTTTGGTGCCGTTTGTTTGTTTGTCTGTTAGCAGGATTACGGGAAAAACTACTGGCCTGATTTTCATGAAACTTCGTGGAAGGGTGTAGCATGGGCCAAGGAAGAACCCATTACATTTTGGAGCGGATCCGGATCCGACTCACGAACAAGCAATAATAGCACAAACCTTGGCGGAGGTCTGCGCTCTCCGAGTGCCCTTCTAGTTAAACGATGTAATGATCGCCATCGCACTTTCAAACCTGCTCTTTGGGGAAGTAGTACATTGTTGAGCGAGCAGTTCATTCAGGTTTTCTAGTTTCACTTTCAAATCACTATCTAAGCTGTCCGAGACGAGCAGCATCTTGAGCGTTCGATACTACTTCCACGTGAAGTCATTTGAGTATTCATGATCCAGGTTTCGTACATATTGAAACTCGAGAACCCGAATGAACGGCTCGCTCAACAATGTACTACTTCCTCATTGAGAGAGCCGTTCATTGAGTTCATCATGGCGCTTCCCATGCACAGCGTAGGTTATGAGAGTTCTCTCCTTCCCTTCTTCTTCAATCTCGGAACCCATCGTCTATCGGTCTGACGACGATTAGACTCTGGGGGCAACGGCCAATATTTTGGGGTTTCCGGTGTAGCCAGTGGACATCCGGGCCAAGACTTCCTCTTCGGTCATTGTTTACAGTTCGATTAGCAACTTGAGACGTGAGAATGTTGGAGTTGAGAGATGAAGTCTCATATGCAGATATCTGTTTATAGAGATTCGCCGAAATGTCGTATAGACCTAAAACACCTACAAAAAGTATCGATGTTTGTGTATTGTACTCAATTCCAACTCCATTCTCACGTCTCAAGTTGCTAATCGGACTGTAAACAATGACCGGCGCACGGAAGAAGAAGTCTTGGCCCGGATGTCCACTGGCTACACCGGAAACCCCAAAATATTGGCTGTCGCCCCCAGAGTCTAATCGTCGTCAGACCGATAGACGATGCGTTCCAAAATTGCTTCTTCTTCAACGTCATCATCTCCTAGCTTCTCCTCTCTCTCATCCCCAGCAGCCTCCTCCCCCTCCTCCCATAAGATACCAAACGGTTGGTAAAGTTTTAGGAATTCAGGGGATGTGTCTGGTTTGTGGGTGGTTTGCCATCCAACTGTTTTTAATCAGAGAGATTGCGGGGAGTGTTTTTTCTACCCCCCCTAAAGCCTCTAAAACAAAGTTGCATTTTTCACTCGGGGACAGGCAGGGCAGGGAGAAAACAATGAAATAAAATCCCAGCCAGAATATGAGAGCAGTTTCTGGATCGATGTGTTGCTCAATTGTACCGTCGGCTGCATTATGATTCCATTTAGGAGATTGGTCCTGGGATTGATTCATATTCCTCGCTGCAGTTATTCTGTACACATAAGAAACCATATTAACAAAGCACTTCATTTACAAATATAAGAGAGTAACCTCCCCAACACTCTTCCACCCAATGAATTTCAGAACTTGTAAGTGATATACAATACACCAAGTCAGTCTCCTGTGAGTTTTCCATCACAGTGCTGTTCTGGAATTTGACAGATAATAGGCCCTGATCCTCCTTGCTACATCTCTGATTTGTATTAAATAACAGATCCATATGCAGATCAAACAGGACTGGGAACAAGGAAACGATTCATCATTTTTAGAGGTTTCAGTTCACAATGTGTCACGTCCCCTGTTAATCTCCTCCTGCAGGATACCACATAATATCAGAGGATGATAAGTCATTATAAGTTAAAATTAATGTATTGGAGGCATGACTACAAATGGAATGTTATGAGAATATGAGGAAATACAATACGTGAAATTACAGTTTACAGAATGTGCAAAAACTCATATTCACATTAGTCAAAGGTAACTTCATAGCTCAATGGTACAGTCAGATTAAAAAATATTTTACATATCAAAATGTCCTCCCTATAATTTCAGTGATCAGTTAATTGTTTTGAGCACGCCCAGCTTCCAAGTGAAGAAACTGAGCTAATTTAAAATGTTTAAAATGTTGGAGCTCTCTCTCTAGTGGTTCACCAGGGCATCCATCCATCCATCCATCCATCCGTTTATAATAGATTAGATGAAGTTTTATTGATCCCTGTGCAGAATTTGGTTCATTGCAGCAGCAAATAATAATAGGATACAGCAAAAAAAGAATAGGATAAAAATAATAATGGGGGTTATATAAAATACTCAACCAACAATTCCAATACTCAGACTAAGACCTAGTCCACACTAATCCACTAATTTGAAAACGCATCTTTATTTCTCCGTTTTGGCCTTCCATCCACACTAAGCCAGCATTTTCGACAACTGAAAACGGAGCTTTCCGAAAATGCCCCAAGTGGACAAATTTGAAAATGGCAGTGTGAAGTGCCGTTTTCATGTGTGATTGTCGTGATCCATCCAGGCAGTATCAGCTGTTTCAATGTCAATGGTGGTTGTGGCTGGAGGGCCGCCCCAAAATTTGTAGAGAAGAACAACTGTACCGTGACCACTTTTTCCCTTTTTGATATAGCCATTTTTTCAGAAACTTAACTTGCTAACATGATCACTCTGTAAACAACAACCTTTTAAAAATGGTGGTGGCGGAAAGCTGGGGCTTGGCAGAAATGGCGTAAAGCGGCCAGCACAAGTGGCCTGCATGCCCAATGTTAGAAATGATACATTTTTGGCAGTTAAGTGTGGACAGGGGAGTTTTCAAAAACGCTAATGTGGATGGAAAACTTTCATCACGAAAATGGCGTTTTCAAATTTATCTGCATTAGCCTAAGTAGAAATGTATGAATGTGGGTGGTATTCGCATTAACGGGTCTACAGGAGGCCATACATATGCACAGAAGTGACTAGGCATGTGGAACTATACACCTTCCAGATTCACTTTATTTTACACATGGAGACAATTCAAGAGATGCAGATTTGCAGATTGAGGAACACTATGTACAGAAAACTGAAAAAGTGACAATGAAGGCACATTGCCCATTTCACAGTTGAAACAGTGATGCAATGTAGCCTCAAGAAGAAGAAATCAATTCCAGACTTGAATAAACATGTCCTTTACCTCATCCCAGATGACAACTTGGTATTCCTGCTGTTGGATTCCATCAGTGTGGGTAGGACATTGTGGATAGAGGTGGACAGTGTGATAGAGGTGAAAGGCTCTCCGTGTATTCAAGGGATGCAGGGTTGTACTTTTTTCCGAGTTGGGAAAAATATGTTACAACTCGGCCATCTGAGTAGTTCACGTTCATGTGCTTTATGGTTTGAACATTTTCCTCAACTGTTTACACACATTGCCAGCCTTCTAGGCTAACGTTAGCAATCGAGCTAGTGACAGCCGAGCTAGCAAGCAATCTTTGGCTATTTCATGGGATTATGAATGTAATACCATGGGATATTGAATGCTGTAGCACTACAGTTATCAAGGATTATCCATGTCTTTTATGGTTAATTTTCAGCTTTATTGTGTGAAACTTCTTACGTTCACGTACGATTATAGTCTACTTGCCAGCAATGTGAACCCGGAAATGTTGAGTTTTATGTTAGAAATATACAAACTTAGAAATGTACAGTATGGGTCCCCAGCATTTAGAAACTGCCGGTAGCTAATTTACATATGTTGGGCAATTAGCATAATTCGCATAATTAGCATTAATTAGCATAATCTCCTATATGGACAATATTTCAGCAACTGCTTAGCCGATTTGGACAATATTGGAGTGGTTTTGGGGGTTATTGAGGATGCTGAATCCATTTCTGACATTTTCAAAATTCAAAATGGCCATTTAAACCAGAAGTGGCCATATTTCAACTCCCGGTAGTTTCGGTCAATTTAGAAGTTTTAGAGGACGCTGAATCGATTGGATTGGATAGATAACTTATGTATTTGAAATACTTGAAATAACTTCAACTCGGTTATAAATTGTAGGATATTTATGAACACAATTATCCAAATGATGCAGAACATGTACATTTTCATTCACAGACCATTACACTCTGAGGTGACTCACAATTGGGTATTGGAGGTAACAAAGGCAAGTACCATACCAAACTAGAATAATATGACTATGGCTAAATAATATCCTCAAAAAAAAGAGAGAAGGGAGTATAATACAAGTAAAAATTGTTTAAGTTTATGTAACTCGGCCAATTCGTGCTACATCTACAATCCGGATTTCTCCGACTTGGTCATCCGACATAATAAGGTGTTCATGATACAGGGTATGATTTCAGGATGTCTGCATTCTTTCTGGTCCAAGTCTGGCCCTTGTAACCCGGCGTTCACTGCTAGGGCTTCTAGACTGCGGCACGATCCGCCTGAGGAACTCACGTTAGCCAAATCATCATCGTCTTTTACATCTCTTCTAAAGACTCACTTTTATACACTGGCGTTTATGTAAATGTTTCATTTTAATTAGTCTTTTATTCCTTTTATTCCATGTGTTATTTTTCTATTTGATTTGGAGCCTTGTTTTGTTTATTATTCCTTTTGTGACTCGGTTTTTAGAAAAGTGCTACAGGAATAAAGTTTATTATTATTACTTTTTGAAACCTTTTACTAATTCATCCTCTAGCTCTGTGCAATATGGAAGGTACCTAACCTCTCTCTCCCTCTTGGGGTCAAGGTGTCTCTTTCTCTAGCTCTCTCTCTTTCTCTCTCCCTCTCTCTCTCTCGCTCTGTCATGGCATATTTCATCAGTCTTGGCATCAGTCTGTCATTTTGGCAGGGGAAGGTTTCCTTTGCCCTCAGTGTGAAGTCTGAAGTTAAAGATTGCTACAGGAAAGGCAGAGTTATGTGAAAAACCTTCCAAAACTCAGTAGGACACATTGGCTTCTATGGTCTGTGTGTGTGTGTGTGTGTGTGTGTTTTGCTATACCTTGTTAATGAGGGGTCTGGATTGCAGCACATTCAGCTCCCTTAACCATTCCCTATACTGTGGAGTATCACTAGTTCTTCTTGAATAGTAAATTGAATTCAAATAATAAATCCAGTGAAAAACAAAACAGTTCAACACCCATTTCTCCTTTCTCTGTCTGTCACACACATTCATCTGATGTCATGATGACTTAAGTATTAAGTATAGTAATTAGGATTCTCTGTCGAATTTGACCAAGGTGGAATTATTCATCATTTCCTTTCATTCCCTCAATCTCACTGCAGAACTATTGTTCTTCCAACCTCTGTCTCCCTCTCCTCTCTCTGTCGCATAGGTTCATCTCTGGGGTTTGACCTTTATCTCCTTATATCTCTTTCTTCTTCTTCTATCTCTCGATCCCTTCCCTCCCTCGCTGGCCTTTGGTGTCATTTATTTCCGATGTGTTTGCACCACAGCGGGTCTCGTCTCTTTCCTCTCCTGCATCTTCTGTTACTCTTTTCCTTTCTCTCCCCTTCTCTCTGTTTGCTGATCATGGCCAATGGCTGTTAAAGCTGCAGTATGCAACTTTTTCACATTAAAATACCAATAAATAAATAGGATGTACTATACATTATCAGTCTGTGTCTGTCTGTGATCCTGTGTGTTCATGCCGAATTGCTGTGTTTGCCTGAAATTGGCTTTTCAATGATGTTGGGGGCTCACTATACGTGTGGGTGTGGCCAGTGGTGAGCTGGTTGTGGCTATCAAGGTGAGGCTAGTGGCCACTGAACAGGGAAGTCATAGCAACAACAATAATGGAAGAAGGAAGTGGAAAAAGGAAGAACAGCTAAACGTTCAAAAAACGCGGTAAACATCATGTTAAAAAATCTCTGATGGTATTATTGGTTGAGATTTTTATGTTCGTCTATGGTACTGTATGGTATTTTTTGGCATTCATTTTTAAATAGGTGTATGTTATGATATGGAGAATTAACTAATAAAGTGAAAAGTTCGTTTTTCTATTTTATTGTGACTTTAAAGCCTTCGTGCTCACTGCTGCCCCCTTCAGGCCACTTGGGCCATTATCCGTTTTCTTTTCCCTCCAGTCTGAGTCTTTTGGTGAATCGTTCATATCGATTCAGCACCTCAAAATGAATCAAACTTTTCGGGTTTTTCAGGGTTACGAGTTTTTTCCTTTGATTGAGCTATCAGTCTTCATAACTTCTGGGCAATGTCCCGTGTCCGTTAAGGCATGTACTGTCATTACGTGCTGCACACCCTTTATCCCAGCAGAGGGCATGGCATGCTAATTTGTTAGCATTGTGAGGGAGTCAGTGTAATACATGGCGACAGGATATGCCGAATCCATTTGAACAGCTTGACAGATAGCTTGCAGACAGTGATTTGAAAGTGAAACTCGAAAACCCAAATGAACGGCTCGCTCAACAATGTATTACTTCCCCAAACAGCGTGTTTGAAAGTGCCATGTCTCTGGTACATGGTGATCATTCAATCGTTTAATGAGCTTTGATAGAAACTCGAAATGGGAGGAACCAGTACGTACCAATACAGACTCGGTATGTTTTGGGCTTGAGAACGATTCGTTCAGAATGATTTGTTCTTTTTGGCCCAGCACTAATTGCAGACAGTCACTCATACCCCCTTTCCACCAACTGGAACCTAGTGCTGGTGCTGGGCTGGTGCCGGTGCCGGTTTGCAGTTGGTTCAACTTGTGAACCTTGTAAGAACCGGTTTGCTTTTCCACGGGCTAGAGCTGGCTAGAGAGCCACGTCATTACGTTACTGTATACGTCTCCGCTTTCCCAGCAACACTAGCGCCAACTTCAAGCACAACAACCAAAATGGCGGACTACGTCTCTTTACAAGTGTTGCTCCTGGCTTTGCGAGCCTTCATTGGCATCCAAACACAATTTCACGTCCATGTCCATGTCCATGTCCATGTCCATGTCCATGTCCATGAAGCTCTGGTTTTTTAACAACGGCGGTCTTCTTGGTCTTGTCGGTTTTGGTTGGTCACGATAATCCTGCCCCCAGCCCCTGACGTAAGCGGTTCTTTATTCTAGACCAGAAAAGTGTTGGTGCCACTCTTGGAACCAGTTTTCCTGGCCGAGAGCCGGTTCTTTGGCTGTCGAAATGCGAAGAACTGGTTCGAGATTAGGCACCGGCTCCGATCCGGCCCTCAAACTGCCTTGGTGGAAAAGGGGTCAGAGTGGTGGCTGGTGCGTGAAGAATTCAGCTAGTTCGGCCAGCAAGCCTGTTCACATTGCAGAGTCTGAAGCCAATGCTTTTGTTTGTATGAACCTGCCGATATGTGTTTCCACAGCAAGCACACTGTGGCCTTTGGTGTCCGACATTTACATTTCTCCCTCTAATCACTGCCCAGTGCAGCTTTCTGCTGTTTACTGAGCCAGTCTGCTGACAGGGAAGAAACTACCAAACAGGTCTGTGTTGTCATTTGTGTCATGTCGCTGTTGAATCAATCCTAGAGACCAGACCAGGCTTTCTCTTTCTAGTGCATTAACATCAGGGCTGGCTCAAGTTACTTCAATTTAGTCAGTCAATTCAGAATATAAATAGCAGTTGTGATTTATGTGCTCATTATCCAGCATTCATTCTCAATGATTTCTTAGCAGGATTTCTGGATATGACAACACGCCATATACATTTTGAATTTTGAAGCAAATCCACTTGGGATGAAACTTGAGACTTGAGACAACTTGAGAGAGAGATTGATCCCTGTGGGGAAATCGTGTCGCTGCAGCAGCAAAAGCACAGCAGGGAAGAAAAACAGATAAAGTATGAAACAATAAAATAGAATAAATGTAATATATAAATAAATAAAAAACAAGTGTGGGGTCGGTAACTGCAACTTTGTCGCATGTCTTCCCCTTTCTCTCTCCCCCAATCTTTCTATCTCCACTGTCAACTATAAAATCAATGCAAAAAACACAAAAACAAAACAAATATGAAAGAAACAATTGTGGGGTTATATATAAACATATGCAGCCAAGAATTCCAACACGTTAAGTAGACTGTATGAGTGGGAAATACTTTATGTGACATGTAGATGAGTAAGCTTAGATGAAACTTTATTGATCCCAGTGGGGAAATTGGGTAATTGAAAACAGAAAAAATTGAAAATAGAAGTCTCAATTGCTTATTTAACAAGGATTACTGAATATGGAAGTGCTACATATAAGTATAAACCTAACATTATAAAAAATAAAGAGCTAAAAAAATTACTAATTAATAGAAGTGAGGCTCATTATCATGTACAGGACATTATCAGACAGTAGTATCATTAATGCTCATGCTGAGGCAGTTTATGCTAATAGCCAAAGCTCTTGATGTCCCATCCCTTATATAATTAATATTTTTAAAAGCATATTCATGTAGGCAGAGCTGAGTACTGTAGCTGTTCATGTTAACTAAGGTATTTATACATTATTTAATTGTCATCTTTATGAACTATTAAATAATGTATAAATTAATACCTTAGTTAAAATGAACACCATTAGTAAATTACACATTAGTTAACTGTTACTTAAGGGTTAGTTAATGCTTATTAAGCATTAACTAGAACTGAACACCATTAGTAAATTACACATTAGTTAACTGTTAATTAAGGGTTAGTTAATGCTTATTAAGCATTAACTAGCCCCTATTAAAAATTTAACTAACCATTAACTTAATGACCCTCATTGTAAAGTGTTACCTAATTAATAATATTAATATTAATAATACACTCTTAAAAGGGATGTGTCCTTTTTTAACACATCTGTATGTCTTCTTTGGGACAATACACAATTGTGTCAACAAGGGATATGTTAGTAACAGCACGTGTTAAAATGTATTGTATTGTCATTAACATTTAAACACATTTGTGTTACAAATGACACATCCTTTTTAAGTCCGTAATAATAAGATGTTAAAAATAACACATCCTTTTTAAGTGTGTAATAATAAGATGTTAAAAATGACACATCCTTTTAAAGTCTGTAATAATAAGATGTTAAAATGACACATCCTTTTAAAGTCTGTAATAATAAGATGTTAAAATGACACATCCTTTTAAAGTCTGTAATAATAAGATGTTAAAATGACACATCCTTTTTAAGTTTGTAATAATAAGATGTTAAAAATGACACATCCTTTTAAAGTCTGTAATAATAAGATGTTAAAATGACACATCCTTTTTAAGTTTGTAATAATAAGATGTTAAAAATGACACATCCCTTTTAAGTTTGTAATAAGATGTTAAAAATGACACATCCTTTTTAAGTGTGTAATAATAAGATGTTAAAAATGACACATCCTTTTTAAGTGTGTAATAAGATGTTAAAAATGACATCCTTTTTAAGTTTGTAATAATAAGATGTTAAAAATTACATCCTTTTAAGTGTGCAATAATAAGATGTGTTACAAATGACACATCCATTTTAAGTGTGTAATAACAATAAAATATGAATAATTACAACAATAATAATAACAGTTCACTTCAGTTTTTCATTGTACTATACCTTCTATACTATATCAATTTTCCACCGCAGATTTTCACACAACAGCTTGACATCAAGTAATGTTTAAGTTTCAATTTCAAACCTTTACTGTATTCCTTAGCATTTTCAAGTGGAAGAGAATTCCAACTTTCCATTGCTCTATATATAACTGCGTTTCATGCTATTAGTTTTAGCCTTTGGGAGCTACCGCCCAATTACAAGAGTTTGTTGTGCGAGGTTTTCCAAGCATGAGGAACTGCTGCCTATCAGGTGTCGGCGTCCGTCTCCTTTTACCCATCAACCCTTGCATTTTGGGGTCGTTTACTGTCGTTGGTTCGGATTACGTTCTCGCTCCTGACGAACCGCACTGCAGTTCTCTTGGAAACAGGACAGAGACTCACAGTAACTCGCACTCACGGTGCCACCGGAGTTCCAATTGAGAGAGAGAGAGATAGACAGAGAGAGTGATTATATAAGGAGTGATTATATCTAAGTGTTTTACTGATTTGTACTTTTTAAATCCAGTCTGCACTCATCATTTAGTTGTGTGTACTAGGATTCTGTTTTTTATGTTTGGTGTTTACTGTTATGTACTAGTTATTTATTTGTATTATTCCATTCAATTTCATTTAGATGCTTTTGGAACACTGTTCATCTAATATCCATGCCATTAAAGAAATTGAATTGATTTAAAATGAAGTGAGAGAGAGAGAGAGAGAGAGAGAGAGAGAGAGAGAGAGAGAGAGAGAGAGAGAGAGAGAGAGAGATAAAGAGACACCTTGACCCCATCATGTTCTCAGATATTGAATATTTTAGTGAATATTCAGCAGGTTGCTCATGATCTATCTATCTATCTATCTATCTATCTATATATATATGATGGTCTAAATGCTGTTTCAGAGGCATTTCCACCCTGACAAGAATACAATTCTGGGGGAAACACTATATACTTGTAATTTTTTGGCATGAAAATTGTCAGATTTAAAGATATTAAATATCGGCAAAGGATTTCGGCTATTGCCAACTTCTGTCTATACATATAAATATTGTCTTTTAAAAACCCCACATTGATGGAACCCTAATGTGCATTTCCATTCACTGTC
Organism: Centroberyx affinis; assembly: GCF_046629955.1. Lineage (NCBI taxonomy): Eukaryota > Metazoa > Chordata > Actinopteri > Beryciformes > Berycidae > Centroberyx > Centroberyx affinis. The sequence goes on along the minus strand of NW_027283306.1, from coordinate 6,596 downwards.
CTCTACCATTCCTGTTGTTTTGTGGGTGTCCTCTAGATGTCACTGGTTCTCTGTGACTGATACTGGTGCTGGAAACCTGACACACACACACAGACACACAGACACACACAGGCAGGGACTAAATCACAGCCCACTCTTGATGAGCACAGAATGAAATTTGGCCTGGAAATTAGAGGGCAATTGATGGATGGATGTACTGTACAGGGATCAATAGTAGTTTCACTACATGTACTGTAACTTAACTAGTAGTTTAATACATCGTTTTAAGAAGTGCTACACAAAATAAAGTTACTATCTATCTATCTATCTATCTATCTATCGATCTATCTATCTATCTATCTATCTATCTATCTATCTATCTATCTATCTAGACTGTAGTTTCTGGCAGGTGGCTGTCTGAAACATAGAAATATATTTCTTTCTACATCCTAATTGGTGGTATTTTTGCAGTCATGTGATTTTTGTATTATATAACACTGCAGATGTAGATATTTTTTTTACAAACTAGTTTGAGCTACTGTTACTAAGTAACAGTAGTTACCAAAGCTATATTTCTTTCAAGAGAAGTTCAACTTCCAATGTTAAGTAACTGCTGGCTTGTAAAACTAGAAAGGGAACTTCCACAGCACTGACTGTACTATATCTGATTTAACAAACGGATACAGAGAGAGAGAGAGAGAGAGAGAGAGAGAGACCCTGCCTCGCTCTACCTCAATGTGGAGCTAAATGGGAAGTGAATGGGAGCTCATGTGGAACGGGAACAAGGTTGGAGGCTGAAACCAGAAAGCCCTCAGCATCTGTCTTCCCTCCTCACGGCTCTTCATAACGCCCTCAGCCGCTCGCGTACGCTCTGCTCACCCCACCATATTTATTACAGTTGTCCTCAATTGATTTGACACATTTGTCCAAACTGAGGTTCATGCTCTCAACAGTTAACGCAGCCATCGAAACAGACTCTCGTTTTGCAACATGGCCCGACTGTATCAGATCACTCTATCAGATCACATCTTTATACATTACATTACATTACATTACGTCATTTAGCAGATGCTTTTGTCCAAAGCGACTTGTGTGCATTTTGTCAACAGTAGTGAAACCAACAGTGTATCACAGTCCTCATCAGCTAAGCCTTTTAATAGGAATAGCCTAAGTCAGTGATTCTCAACGTGGAGTCCGGGGACCACCAGGGGTCCTTGAGGGCATTCCAGGGGGTCCCCGGCAAATTGATGAATTGTTAAACTTCATTATTTTGTCATTTTAGAATGACTATTTTGATCATAGTTTCACTGTTACCTCTCTACCTACAGTACAGATAGTCATGGAATTCTATACAAAATCATATCTGAAAATAAAAAATATTCTCAGATTTGGGTCCGAGAGACAAAATCTCATCAAATGGGGCCCTAATGTGGACTAAATCAGGGGTCCTTGATAAGAAAAAGGTTGAGAACCTCTGGCCTAAGTAGCATTTTTTTAGAAGGGGAGTAGAAGGGGAAGAAGATCGTTACATGATAGGTTAGTTTATAAAAAACAAATGCTGACATCAAAACTACACATGTCATCTGATCGATAAGATAATATGTTCAGATATATTCACAAAGGAATACTGATGATAAAACCTGTTCATCAGGAAATTCCACAATCCTTTTCCATAATCTGCTTTTATGGAATTTTATCCATAATTTGTTTGCTGAAATGCTAATACAGAAATTCAAATGTCTATTCTTTCAATGGAACCCCCGCACTTTTGAAAATGCTATAATATGTAATACTTCAGTTTCACATACGGGGGATTTGTTAGTTTTGGTGATGTCATATCTGACGTTTTTACATGTTTGATATTTTTATATGTGTGGTACAGTAAGGAGGTAGAAACACTGATGAACATGATGAATCACAATTTGCTTCAAAAGAAACCATAAACAAGGTTATTGTTGCAACCAATGACTCTATTCTTCATGAACCATTTTATTTTTGTCAGGCCAGAGGATTTATGATGCACTACATGTATTTTTGTCATTTGTGTGAAAACAATAAATATGTATGACTAGACTATTCATTTGGTTGCTACTGTCAGTTTTGTAAAATTATAAAGAGTTTAGACAGCGAGTGAACTGAAACAGTGAACTGTTTTCAGAGCATGTACCTTAGTTTGGAGAAATGTATCAAATCAATTGAGAAAAAAAATATGTATCCATATTTAAGTATGAAATCAAGACGTATGATAGTACCATCAACTTTTTTTTTTCCATACATTCCACTACTTACCATACTCATACTCAACATGTGCATGTTTGCACATGCACATGTTTACATAAGCAGCATATGTTTACATATCCCCATAACTTTATGGGGTTTAGATTGTATTTTTAAAGCATATATGTTTTTTTTTATTATTTTTTTGCTTCTCATTGTTTTTATTATTATTTTTTATTCTATTTTTGTATTCATATTGTATTTTTTGTTCTCTGCTGTACCCTATTGCTCTTGCTGCTGCAGTGACCCAATTTCATCTTATCATATCTTACAATATACAATAAGATTAGATAAGATAAAACTGTAATAATCCACCAGCAGAAATCTAGTGATTGCAGCAACAAGGGATACATAGATGAATATACAACTATTAGAACATGAAGAACATACACTTTTCATTAAAAGCAACAGGAAAACAGGTAAAACAACAGTAAACAAAAAGAAGGACAAAGCAATCGGGCAAAAAGACGTAGCCTAGCAGGCTATGTAGGAATTTGCCTCTTTATAAAGTTTTTTGCACAAGAGAACTTTTGCACAAACAGTTGCTTTGTAGAATATATCTCTGAAGTATGTTTATATGCATAATCACTACAGTGGTGGATAAAACGCAGATTGTTTTTGGAAGAAATTATGTAAATTATCACTTTTTTCAAACTTTTAGCTGCCCAGCAAGCTAGTTAACCATTAGCCAACAGCTAGCTAACAAGATCACTTTTTGACATGGTTTTTAGACAACAGTCAATTTTAGGTTGATTAATAACGTTTATTTGATGTTCCCACCACAATTCATTCACTAATATAAAACAGTTGAGTAGATTTGTGGGTATATCAACATGGAAAAAGTAACTACCACTCAATTGTGCAACTCCTTTACCAAGTAGGGAGAATGAGGCTCGATCATTGGCTGAGGGAATGAGCAAGGCACACTCTACGAACCAGTAATCCCTTAAAATTCACCCCTTAATTCATGCAAAATCCCCTTAAAATTAAAGGAGTTATTAATGGAGGAGATCCCATCGAAACTCCTTAAACACCCCTTAATGTTTGACTGCTTACTTTCTAATTTAATGTAAACTTCAGGGAGACAGGACCTTTCTATTAATAACTCATTAATAACCCTGTAAACCATGCACAAAAGACATGAAACATCCCTTAATTACTAGTGTCTCCACGAACCAACCCATGAATATAACCCTTAAAAATCCACGATATTAACCTTACTTTTTTAAAGCTGTGCTATTTTTAATGGATTATTAATGTTCATGTCTTGGAGAAATTAAGGACATTTCAGGGATAAAATGAAGGGGTTTGATTTTGTGGTGACACTGCCACCTGGCTTGTGGTTGGCTAAGGGAAGAGTGGGGCGGGGCCACTGTTGGCAGCGGTGAGAAGCATGAAGAAGCCTGGTGGTAGAACTCAGTCTGGGGTTCTGGATGTAGAGTGGGATTACAGTAGTCCAAGCTTGAGGAGATAAAGGTGTGGACCGGCTTCTCTGAGTCTGCCAAGGTATCAACTGCGATGGAGCTTTTTAATGCGCTCGTGAAATGGGTTACAGGCCAGTGTTGGACAAAGTGTTGTTTTCATTGGCCATTGGAATTCCATTACTCATATGTCAGCATGGGCAAACTTTACCTGCCAACAGCTTTCTAAATCAGCGCTCCATAATTAATTATAAGTGTAACGAGTCAGATTTTTACTGTCACAAATTGACCGTAATATATCTGTGGGGGTTCATAGGTTTGTTGATCAATACCAATGACTCCATCATTACTTGGCTTGGTGCAGAGATTTCTGGCTCTCAAAACTCACTTTCTGCTCTAATGCTGTATTGTGAAAAAAGTGACTTTATTATTTATGTCAATTACAGGCCACCGTAAGCTGTGCCAGAGACCTGCCGATACTCTGTTTCCGACACCGACAGAGGTCGATAAAAGTCAGAGATTACTTAATGCCCCTTTAAGCCTTGTTAAAGGAATAGTTGACCCAAAAATGAAAATTCTGTCATCATCTCCTCCCCCTCATGCCAGTTGAAACACAGGTGAAGTTTGTCCATATAACACACAGGGAGGTTGCAGCACAACTCCATAGCAGCCTTCTCCAAAACAACTGAAGTCAGTGGGGACCAGTTCTTCAGAGTTCCAAAAAGACCTACAGTATATTTACACCATCATTTAGTGCAAATCTTAACTACAGCTGATGGATTTGCAACAAATAATGGTGTATAGGTCTTTCTATTCACAGTGTGATTGTTTAGCTGTTTTTGTTTTGGAACTCTAAAGAACAGGTCCCCATTGACTTCAGTTGTTTTGAAGGTCCATATAACCTGTGTGTTATATGGACTAACACATTTCACCTGTGTTTCATTTGGCATGAGGGTGAGTAGATGATGACAGAATTTTCGTTTTTGGGTGAACTGTTCCTTTAAAAATAAGGCTTTATATTTTGGAGATACAGCAGCAATACAGCAGAATAAAGCTGTCATATGTTGTTTGAATAGGTCATCTACAGTAACTCTATGTCATTCTAAATGAAATATTTGCTATGTCGTCATGAAATGCATACTATATAATATATAATACAAGTCAGATGTTAATGCAAGGCTTGTCATGTACATCAAATGAAAGCCTTATCGTGTGGGAAGTTGTACAGCAAAGGAAGCTAATCCGAAAACTAGATTAGAAAATAGTTCACAACAATTCTTGCTTGGTTTTTTTTGCTTGTTTTTTTTTTTTTTTTTTTTTTTTTTTTGGTTGTTGTTATTTTCTGTTTCTTTTTGCCTTGGATTTTAAATACATTATTGTTTTGCATTATGACAGATGATGACAGAATTTTAATTTTTGGGTGAACTATTCCTTTAATATGTGATATGATGGGGTCCTGTGAGCGCTGCTGTTCATCAGCTTTTCAATGCTTGGCTACTATCTGGAGCAGGGGAGTTGCCTTTTGTCCTCTCTTTGCAGGCAGATACTTGACTGCAGCTATTTAAGTCGCACTGTGGATTTTCATGGACCAATGGAACATTGGTCATATTTGACAGCTTTAGTTACTTTTCAGATGGAGATTTGACACAATGGATAATATAACAAGCTTTTAAAATACAACACATTGTTAAAGATGAAACCAGTGGTTTCCAACCTTTTTGGCTTTTGACGTCTTACAAAAAGCAGTGTGTAGTCGGGTCACATTTCAGATGTCTATGAGTTGTTAACAGCTCCACCAAATAGTGATTTTTCCCTCTAAACCTCACATGGTTTCATTTCAATAAATGTTCAAATCATCCAATATTTCAGCAAAAATCAAAGATTAGAGAAAAAGTCCAAAAACTGAAAACAGATTTGTGTATGCAGGACCTTTACATGTAATGGAGTATTTTTACATTGCTGTATTGGTACTTTTACTTAAGTAAAGGATCAGAGTACTTACATACCTGTAGTACTTGGACCCGCAGACAATATTGACTCCCGAGTCAGCTGTCAGTTGAAATGGCCAGCTCCCATTGCTAGCCTGATGCTAACAAGCAGTCCAAATGGGGTATAGAAAAGCCATTTGTAGGCTCCACAGGTGAGCTGAAAGTAAGCAGAAAAGTTGCAAAGTACATCAATTAAAATTAGCTCTGATTTCATGACACAGTTCCACCATTATGCACAATTTCACTGATTAGGAAATCACAGAACTAGTTTTCTCTGCCGCAGCACAGACTGCTGTGGGGTGAAAGTGTGTTACTGGCGGAGTGATCTAGTTTTGGACGGTCAGGTCAGATTGTAAACTGTAGAGTTTGATAGAAGATGATCCATCGGAGTGAGTGGAAATGGTGCGATGCTGCTGCTTTCCAGGCTGTGAATATAAACATGTCGGTTGGTTGCCATATGGTTTTCACAGACTGGCATTTTTGTGAGGACACAGTGCTAAACACTAAACCACTGTGAGGCTGTAAAATTTAGCTAGGGTTTCACTCCATATTTACTGTAATGTCACTGAGTAGTTGATTTTTGATAGTGTATACCATATTGTGTACACCCTAATAATAAATTATTAGTTTTTTCTGGAGTGACAAATGTCACGCTTTTGTTTTGAAGGCAAAATCGCTCTCATGTTCTTCACATTCTAGCTTACTCTATCTAGCTTGACACAGTTTATAGATCCCTGTGAGAAATCAGACACTAGACACCCTTCCAAGTATGATGTTTGCCTATGTTAAGTATAAGTATGATGTTTGGTCTATATGGCTATTCATATATGCTGTAAAATGGACTTCTTGCCAAATACAGCAATTGTATTTTCATATATTTGCTCTTTAAATAAATTTTTTAATCTCACTTTTGTACTTTCCATTATTCAAA
>NW_027283305.1:0-16161 GCF_046629955.1 Centroberyx affinis | reverse complement strand
ATTACGTTCTCCTTGGGGAACTAGGGACCCCCCCCCCCCCCCCCTTGAGCATTAGCTCATCCTAAACTGGGCCATACTGGAAATATTTGACATAGGAAAAGGGATTATATACAATCTAATAAGCTTTTTGATTGAAGACTCTGGGGGCTGAGGCCATAGCACTGGATAATGGCATCACACACACACACACACACACACACACACACACACATACACACACACTGGAGAGGTCTGGTACTGATAATAGGGGGAAAGAAGGATGGATAGAGAGTGTTTGATGGTGACAAGTCAGGTGGAACTTGTGTGTGCGTGTGTGTGTGTAAGGACAAGATGAATGTGTGTGTAGAGAGTAGGGAAATTGTGTGTGTTTATGGTGTGTGTGTGAGTGTGTGTGTTAACTTGAGGGACAGAAACAGTGTACCCTCCTGCCGTCATGCGTGCACTATTGTGGGAGCAGAAGAAGAAGAAGAGTGGCTCCTTGTGGAATGTCCAGATTTTGAGGTTTAAATCACAGCAAGACGACCCAAAGACACAGAGAAGAGCCTGCTGGTTTTTATTAGCACAGGCTGGTCCATGTTAAACCCCCCTCCCCTCCCTTCCCTCCTCTCCCTCCCCTCCCTCCCCTCCCCTCCAAAACCCATGAATGTCTCTTGTCAGTCAGCGCTGAACTCTTCGAAACACACCGAAAAACCCGCTGCGGTTTCCATAATGACAAATATATGGCCGGGGTCAACTTCCTTGATTCCCGGGATGGATTTCACATTTCTGCTTTTCATAATTCCTCTCCTTCAGAACGGCTCCCTGACAACGAAACGGCCTCCTTTTCTTCCTTTTTTTTTACACGACCCGATGACCTTATTACAAAATATCAAACGCGGAGGGAGGAGGGAGATGTACGGCAGTGTTTCAGCAACAGCAGGGACTTTGGTCGTAAACGAGGAGGAGGAGGAGGAGGAGGAGGAGGGCGGGGACAAAAAAAAAAAAAAAAAAAAAAAGCCTGGACTAGTTTGACGATGCATATGAAGGAGCGGAGTCATTAGGGATGCGGCAGAGGAGTTTGTCGGGAGTTACACCGTGTTGCAACATCCTTTCTGAAATTTTCACGCTCCCGTTCTCCCCCCCCCCGCCCTCCTCACCCTCCTCCTCCTCCTCCTCATCGCCTATTCTTTCTCTGACTCCCCAACAGCCTATGACATTCGCCATTAATGTATTTATGCGCTCGGCGTTCCCCCTCACCCCCCCCCCCCTTCCTACTCTCCTCTCTGTCAAACATTCTCTTTCTTTTCCCTCTCTCTCTCTCTCTCTTTCTGTTTTCCGGCCGATACCTGGAGCGACAGCGGGGGGTGAAGTGGGGGGAGGAGGAGGAGGAGGAGGAGGAGGAGGACGCGTAGAGAGAGAGGCGCAAAAAAACTTCACAGTCTTGGCAGTTTTGTCAGGTGGCAGCCGGGCTACCGAAGCCCATTATTTACGCCGCGACTCGACTCGACACTCCCGAGTCCCGCCGCGTGAGACACGTCACTCCTTCGACTCCCCGATTATTAGATCAGAGTCTGCGGGAGAGGCAGGGGAAATGAGAAAACACACAAACACTCTCACACACACACAGAGACATACACACACACACACACACAACAAACCACAGGGCAGGGGAGGAAACTTTCATCACACCATCGGGAGCACAAATTCCTCTTTGAAATGGAGATATTTACAATGGTTTTCCCCTCGGAAAAAAAGCGAGCCCGGCTGGGTTTTGATTAGCTGTGATTGTGCCGTGTGTGTGTGTGTGTGTGAGTGTGTGACTGTGTGTGTGTGTGCGCGCCCGTTCTTGTGTTTCAGCTCATTACGAGAAAACACACACTCATTTTTTTTCGATCTTCTGTGCAGTTTTCCAGCTCGTCCTCGGCTCTTAACGCTTCCCCTTTCAACTATAGACGCGTTCTTACACGGCATAAAAACTGCATCAGGGCCCTCATCTTTAAATAGCCTGTGACATTTATCGATGGTTTGAAGAGTGCGTTCTTCGCGGGCCCCGGGCCTATTAAAGCAATTGAATCTGCGCTGCTCCTCGTCTTTTGAAGTGTTGTGAGGATCGCCATGCCGTCCGGGCTTTGGTTAATCATTAGCGATAGTGAAGCGCTGCGTATGAAAGCGCGGCGGCGGGCGGCGGCGGGCGGCGGCAGGCGGCGGGCACAGCATGAGGCGTCTGCTACGCCGCTCTCTGAGTTTCATAGATGATATCGGCTCTGGCGTGTGTGTGTGTGTGAGAGAGAGAGAGAGATTGAGAGAGATTGCGATGCTGCAGGCGAGTAGGGGGGTGGGGTTGTGTTTTGTGTGTGTGTGTGTGTTGTGTACTTGTGTGTGTGTGCTCTTAACTCCCCGGGGGTATTAAACATTGCATTGGTGATTAGGAATCCTCTTTTGTGTGATGAAGGTTCGTAGCCATTAGCGCTCCGTGTCGTGTTGCTCTCTCTCATAATGGGGCTCAGGATGTGAACTTCTACAAAGGCTTTTGGCCCGTTTTCATTTTTGCGATGCCTCGATACGACGCGGCCGCCTAAAGGCTTTTTTTTGCAGTATGCACGGCAACGGAGCGAAACAGCAGTCCAAACAATGCTGTGTGTGTCGTTTACCGGGAATGAACCGCTAAGTGAAACAGTGGATTGTTGCGGTTAGCCTCGGGGGTGGGGGGTGGGGGGGGATGTGCGCTCGCTTTAAGCTTTGAAGATTGCTTGTGGCACACCGGCCAAAACAATTTAAAGCCGTGAATCGTGCGAACGGCGCCCTCAGCCGCCATTCCTCCAACATATCGTTTTCCCCTTGACTCTGGCTCAGGCTTTACACGCACGGGCTATATGTTTTTTTTTCATGTGTGTGCATATGATGTGAGACAGGATGGACTGGTCAAATGTCAGTTTGAAACATACTGTACATCCTGTTTGGACACATCATACAGATCTTATCCATGCCATGTCTTGTCTGGACATGACCTTATTCAGTGGGTAAAGATATCTGGACTTACTGTTTTATCTAGAATAATGACCATTTCAATAGAATTAAATAACATAAAGATCTGCCATTGGAGAAGATAAATGTGTGTGTGCATGTTGGTGTTTGCATCTTTTTTTTTTTTTTTAAATCAAAAATGTGCATAAACAGCGTAAATGTGGGAAAATGGAAAAATCAGCTTCATCAGTCCCTGCCTATGCCAGTGCTCAATGCCCATGTGCAGTTTGAGATTGATTGGCCAACCCATTGAGGAGCAAAATGGATACAGACAGACAGACATAGTTTTCCTCATTTTATAGTAGGATTTTCAGTCTGTGACCCACTTGACAACTCCTACATCCAAGCCAGGTTTCTTCATCGGGACTCGTTATGTCAGATCCTATATGCATGAGTAAATGTCAGTTTAGGTGTGTGTGCCTGGTGTTTGAGTACATGTGGCTGTGTGTGTGTGTGTATGTTTGTGTGTGTGTGTGTGTGTGTGTGTGTGTGTGTGTGTGTGCGGCGTTCCAGGAAGTGGAGATGAGCCCTCCCAGGCTCGTCTCCTGCCCAGCACGCTCCCCACAGCGCTGTGGCCTCAGGTTTCCCACATCCAGAGCGGAGAATAGAGGGAGGCCCTTTAAAGCTGTCAGCAGCACTGCAGCCTGCATCTCAAAGACTGTTTTTTATTTAGCGGAGGGAGGTGAGGGAGGGAGGGAGGGAGGGAGGGATGCAGAGAGAAGAGACGGAAAGAGGGAAGTTCAGGGTGGTGGAGAGAGAGAGAGGAGGAGGGAGAGCTGAAAAGAGAAAACTAAAAAAGAGGGACTGGTGGCATAATAAGTTGAGTATGTGAGAGAGAAAGGATGAGAAAAGAAAAATACTTATTTGTTTGTGTCCCTTTTGCCTTTTTCAACCATAGAAAGGTTTAGGATACACTGTCACACTGTTGAAAATAGGATTAATCTCGTCTACATGTTTTTGGAAACATGCCCCCTCCAGCTCTAAAGTACAATCTACAGCATTATGATGAACAATTCCTTTACATTTCCATCCGTTTCTCCTCCAGAACTGCCTGGAGTTTTACAAAGCTCTCCAGCTCTGAAGCTCACAAACGGGTTCATTTTGAATGCCAGCGCGCTTGAGGAATTATTGGCAGTGTAGAGTAGATATGGCCGTTTCTTGTACCGAACGGTATAGCTGGGGAGGCGCTGATTACTCGTTCTCTTTTTTTCCACCTCGTCTTCCACCGCCAGCTTCCTCGGCACGGTGTTCAACGTGGTGGATCCGGTTTTTTTTATTTATCGGGAAACGCTCGCGAAATTAGGCGACAGGTTGCCGACGAGATAAATCATAAGGTTTTGTTTTTTGCCTATGTACTGAATTGAATTAGGCCCCAGTTGTTTGCAATCCCCCCCCCTCCCCTCCCCGCTTTAATAAGTGTAACTGCATTTGGGATTAAGAGACCCCCTGTTTCAACAACTTCTATGTAATTATCCCCCCCCCTCCTCCACCCACACACACACACACCCACACACACACACAGAAAAAAGGCAAGTTTGCTCCAAAAGTTGTTTTCTTTATTTAATTAAATGAGATGATTTAACTGTGGTACAGAGAAAAAAAAAAAAAAAACTCATTAAACTAATTAGGATTGCGACAGAAGACTCTCCAAGCTCTTTTTAGGCTCCGTTCTGAGGATTGTACCAAACTGTGTATCTGCGTGTTTGGATCTTTTATTTCAACGCTCTGCATTTCAATGGCGCAATATCTACAATCTATCGCCCTTTTGTGGCGGCGTCGAAATGACTTAGCGGCACCGTGAATGAGGCCAACAGCTGCTGGGCGGAGATTTGCCGGAGCAATAACTGTCGGAACAAAACCTAATCACTCCTTTTGGCCCTCATTTGCTTATGCAAATCTGCCATTGTGAAGGGAGTATATTAATAGTTCAGCACGGGGACACGAGAGGCGCGTTGTCGTCACGGAGACGGTGCCGCGTGGACGCAGTGTGTGGGAAATGTGGGCGTCTGGGCTGAAATTATGTCAGAGAGCGTCAGGTTTGACTGGGTGTCCCGGGTTTGAATCCGGACTAGGATCTCTCTCTCTCTCTCTCTCTCTCTCTCTCTCTCTCTCTCTCTCTCTCTCTCTCTCTCTCTCTCTCTCTCTCTCTCAGACACACACACACACATATGCAGAGGTGGAAAGTAACTAAGTACATTTACTCAAGTACTGTACTTAAGTGTAATTTTGAGGTACTGGCACTCTCTCTCTCTCTCTCTCCTCTCTCTCTCTCTCCTCTCCAGACACACACACACACACACACACACATATGCAGAGGTGGAAAGTAACAATGTACATTTACTCAAGTACTATACTTATACAATTTTGAGGTACTGTCTCTCTCTCTCTCCCTCTCTCTCCCTCTCTCTCCCTCAAGCTTTTCTGTTTTTCTCTACTGTGGTCATATTAAGCCAAAAATGCCTGCAAAAAGCATTAAGTTTATAAATCGGCTCACAAAGAGTGAGTAAGTAGGTGTTCAGTGTCTTGTTGGATCCAGGATGACTAATCAAAAAAAGAGTGGGGCAGAAATGACTGGATACAATACTCACATTTCACTTATTTATTCATTCATTCATTTTCACTGTTGCTAGATGTTGCTGGAATCATGGATCAAGTTCAGGTGTATTTGAAACTTAGGTAACACTTTAGATTAGGGAACACATATTAACTATTGACTATGGGTTTTCTCTCAGTAGTTTAATAATTTCTCTCAGTAATATGTGATACTGACACCTCATAAGCCCCAACCTGAGCAAAGCATTAGAGCCTGATTCATGTGCAACAACTTCTTTGCTGACTGCTATAAGCACTAATTGGGAGGCTATTGAGGGAAAACCAAGTTAATGGGCTATACTTGTAGAATACAGAATAGAATAGTGCAGAATAAGGTGCTAGTAAGTGGTTTGTAATGACTGACAATGAACCAATACACTACGAATATGCATGTTAATAAGCAACTTATTAATAGTTAATGTTGTTCCCTAAACCTAAAGTGTTACCAACTGACTTTGGGTCATGATATTTAGACTTTATTCATAGTATTTTGTTCCATCACCACATGGCCTTGGTAGTAAAGTAACTATGATGATTACATATAATCAAATGACAGCCACAGCCAATAGGAAATGCATGTGACATCATGGAAATACTATGAATACCAAGACCGAGAGACATCCTTTTGAGTGGAGGTCCCCTTTAAACCTCTTTCATTCCTCTTTACGCTCATATAAACAGAAACCCACTTATATAATTCCTCCTGACGACTTTTAATGACTGCTCGACGACAGGGGAGGCGCACGCCCAAATGCCGTCTCTTTGATGGGTAATTGGGCCCTTAAATCACTCCCCTATACACACACACATACACACACACACACACACTCAGAGGAAACGTTCTAGATTAAAGGGATCTCAATTAGTCCTCATTACCTGATATTTTCAAGACGTCAGACCCCCCCTCCTCCTCCTCCTCCTCCACGTATCCTATTCCATATCCCGTCCACTTTGGGAGTTTTGACAAGAACCAGACGTGTGTGAGCAGCGGCCGCCGGGCCCCGACAGACCGCCGATGTCAAAACCGCCAACTAGCCATCCTCAGGGGAGGAAGAAGAGGAGGAGGAGGAGGAGGAGGAGGAGGATGTGAGGGTGAGGGAGATGAAGAGCGAGCGTGTGTGTGTGTCTTAGTTTTTATTCCGAAACAGGCTCCAGAGACGGTAAAGGGAGGAAGGGAGTGATAGTTCAGCGGAGGAGAAGGGAGAAGCTGTGAAGTGTTGACAGCTCTCTTGGTAGGCGGCGGCGGTGGAGGGAGGGAACTTTTCTCTCCCTCCTTTATTCTTTATCCTCGCCCACGTTTTTTTTAATGCGTGCCGTTTCCCATTCTTTCAATCCCTCTCTTGTTTTTTTTTGGGTTTTTTTACTTCTCATCCTCTTAACTAGTCCTAGGTCTGCGTTGCCTGAAGTGCCAGAGGAAGAGAGTGCAGGAGAACATAGAAAGAGAAAGTGGCGTGGTGCAGTGGTTCTCAACGTGGGGTCCGGGGACCTTGAGGGGGGTCCAGGGGGTCCCCCAGCAAACTGATGAATTGTTAAACTTATTACAAGATGTTAACACAATTAGAGAATGTAAAAGAATGACTATTTTGATCATAGTTTCTCTGTTATCTCTCTACCTACAATGCAGATAGTCTTGGAATTCTGGACAAAATCATATCTAACAATAAAAATATTCTCAGATTTGGGTCCAAGAGACAAAATGTCATCAAATGGGGGGTCCCCGTGGGTCTAATGTGGACTAAATTAGGGGTCCTCGATATGAAAAAGGTTGAGAATCACTGCCGTAGCGGACCAGCCGGACCTGTCCGAGACCTATCGATCCCCGCCAGTGTTTTTTCCCCTCAGATAATGGATGGCCAGCACATCCCCCACCCCCTCCCCCCTCCGACCTTCCTCCACCCCCCCCTCCCCCGGGCCCGTTAGTACAAATAATGACTAATCAATATGCGCTGGAGTCCCCGTGAATGTCCTTTTAACACTTGATTTATGCCGCGGCAACACGCCGGCACACTCACTCGCTCGCTCACTCCGCTTACCAGCCAATCAATTTAACCAATCACAGTAAGGACCCCCTCCTCTCCATCATCTCCAGTTATTTGAGAAGTTTTTTTTTTTGTTAAATTGGATGGCAGAGATCGGCGTGACCTCAGTGACACACTGTGATTGGGTGACATTATGAGAGCGCGCAGCAGTTTTTTTTTCTCGTCTTATGTATGATGCGTTATCGACGGCGTAGTTGGAATGCGTTATGTAGATCGGTATTGATCGGTGATTTCGCTATCTGCAGTTCATCGGTCACTGTCGCCGCCGCCTGCCGACACGTCTCAATGGCAGGAGATCATTGTATCAAGGGTGGATTATTCTTCGCTTTGTCAAGTTTGTGTGAGTTTGATCGTGAGAGACGTTTGAGGTTTTTACGCATTTACAGTACTCTCTCTCTCTCTCTCTCTCCGGAGTGAATAATAATGAGAGACACAAGACACACAGCTGCTGTTGCTGTGAGCGAATCTGTGGCTTTCTGGTTACAGGACGGTCTGTAGTGGAGAAAAAAGTACAATATTTCCCGCTGAAATGTAGTGGAGTAAAAGTATGAAGTCTCACAAAATAGAAATACTCAAGTAAAGTGCCAGTACCTCAAAATTGTACTTAAGTACAGTACTTGAGTAAATGTACTTAGTTACTTTCCACCTAAACTTAACTAAGTACATTTACTCGAATACTGTACTTAAGTACAATTTTGAGGTACTTGTACTTAACTTGAGTATTACCATTTTATGCTACTTTATACTTCTACTCCACTACATTTCAGAGGGAAATATTGTACTTTTTACTCCACTACCTTTATTTGATAACTTAAGTTACTAGTTACTTTGCAGATTCAGATTATTAATACAAAATATAATCAACCAATACATTGTGATGTATTATTATAGATTACTGTAAGATACCCAGCAGCATATAAAGTAGTGGAAATCAGCCCCACCTTTTCCAGCTGCAACATTAAAGTTATGCTTACACATTAATGCCTCAATAATTATAATTCAATAATATAATATATACTGTATTATTCTGAAATGGTCCATTCTGCATAATGAGTACTTTTACCTTTGTTGCTTTAAGTACATTTTGATGCTAATACTTTTGTACTTTTACTTAAGTAACATTTTGAATGCAGGACTTTTACTTGTAACAGAGTATTTTTATACTGTGGTATTTCTACTTTTACGTAAGTAAAAGATCTGAGTACTTCTGAGTACACTGTTACGTTCGACCTCTGCATATGTGTGTGTGTGTCTGAGAGAGAGAGAGAGAGAGAAAGTGGGATATGATCCATCCCACGAGGGGAGCTCCGGTGGCAGCGTAGCCCACTCACAGTGCACCGAGGTCGGGGAGGGCTGCCCTGACCTTCCCCTCCCCCCTGGGCCTGATATCCTTAGCCGTATTCAGGAAGCGGCGATGACAACCGCGCGTTCGGAAGCCGTCTCCCTCTGCCTCCCGACTGTCTGTTTCATCGCCGTTTGACTCCGCTTGTTGTGCCGCTTGAGGAAATCAAGGGTTTCCAGGGTTTCATTCTGTTCTGCGTGATCACAGGGCCGCAGGAATCGTTTGTTGTTGCCGGGGAAATATAGCTCTGACCTTTGCACTCGCGTACTATAGGTTGCTGGTAAAGCTGGTGATTTGGAAAGTTAAGTTTACGTTGCTGTTGCACTCGGCATAAGTCACTCTGGGTAAGAGATTCAGCTAAATGGTTCAAATGTAAATGTAAAATACAAATATCAGTTTAGGGCTGCAACTAACGATTATTTTCATCGTCGATTAATCTGTTGATTATTTTCTCGATTAACCGATTAGTTGTTTGGTCTATAAAATATCAGAAAATGGTGAAAAATGTCGATCAGTGTTTCCCAAAGCCCAAGATGACGTCCTCAAATGTCTTGTTTTGTCCACAACCCAAAGATATTCAGTTTACTGTCATAGAGGAGTAAAGAAACCAGAAAATATTCACATTTAAGAAGCTGGAATCAGAGAATTTTGACTTATTTTTCTTAAAAAATTACTCAAACCGATTAATCGATTATCAAAATAGTTGGCGATTAATTTAATAGTTGACAACTAATCGATTAATCGATTAATCGTTGCAGCTCTATATCAGTTTCTGAAAAATTGTGCAACCTGAAATTCATCAGTCAGTATTTAAAAAATGCATGAAAAACGTAAGGTCTTCAGATGACTCATAACTTAAGAAGCACTGTAACCCATAATGTGCTTCACTTTCATGGCAGCAATCATTTTGAATAAGCGTCTTTTTTTTTTTTTCCCAAATGGTGTAAAACTCTTCAAACTCTTCAAATATTCAGTTATTCAGAATCCCCATTAAAGCATGAAGACTCTCAAAAATGATTGTCAAAGAGTCTCTCACACGAAGAAAAAGACTGAAAAAGAGTTTAACAAAAACGCTGAGGAAAAAAAAAAAAAAAACTCACTCACAAATGAACTCCCACTGTGATTTCCATATTGAACACATCGAACTACAATGTGTTCAGTGTCACAAAGTTCTGGCATTTTGACCTTGAGAGACACATTTTTCCTCTTTCACAGTTACATGTCCAATTATAAGACTCTCGCTCATAGTCCGCATTATCCAGTGACAGATAATCCTCAACGAAAGGAAGCTTATGCATTTTTAGCAGGTATTTCCTAATATTTCGTTTTAATGCCGTATGTATTACATCCCGACTTTTTGTGCTAATCCGTCCAAAAGGAGTAGATTTGGGTGTGAATGTGCCATCACCAAAACTAATCCGCAAAAAAACGATTCTATTATCCCCGCCCTGCTGGCAGAATGGGGGGAATTTGTGTCAGTGTTACTTTGAAAAACACGGGTGGGAATGAACTAACCCTTGTATCCTGTCAACTTTTTTTATGGATTTACACGCACCGCGGACCTTGAAACCTCAGTGATCGCACGCTCACAGGAGAAGGTATGACAAGTGGTATTAATTTAGTATTTTAGGTGATGCTTTCCTCACTGCAGACCTGGATCACATATTTGCAAATAATTCCTAGTGTTTGTTTTCCCTTGCTTAGAATGCCAGAAGGGTGTCTAGCACTTCAGGGCAATGCAGACAAATCAGGGAAGCTGTCAATCACAGAAAAGTACGCTAAATTGACTTTGCTCTGCTGTAATTGGCCCTGATTGTTTTGTCCTATGTGGCAAACCCACCCATCTGGCACCTAAGTAGAAAAAAACAAACCCTGTATTTGCAAATACTGCTTTAATCCCAGGTCCGGTCCAGAAAATGCATAAAGCAGCAGAAGCTGGACAAGACACTTCATGGAAATAATAAATACTAAACTGTATTTGATCCTATTTCCCTATGAAAGTGTTTCCTCTCTCCCCTTACAAAGTGCTAATAGTTTGCCCAGAAGGTAGAAAATAGTGAATAGATAAAGGGAAAAATGCTTTCCATCTCCGCAGAAAGCATTTTTATTAATTGGATCGTTTATTTCAGAGTGTTTGAACTGGAATACATAGATATTAAATGCTAAATCTAGGTGTGGAAAGTAAATGAGCAACATGTCTATCAATGTCCTTCCCTGGATAAATAAAGGTTAGTGGTGTGTGTGTGTGTGTGTCGTACCTCCTGGCACAGCATGGATTCCCATTATGTTTTGTGCAGTTTGGTTTGATGCAGGTATGTTTGTGTTGTGCAGGTAAGGCTGTTAGCACTAGCTAGCTTACGGTGGTTTGTTTTTGTCCTGTCTAGCTAGCACAGCCTTCCCTGAGCTATACAGGGGAGGTGGCAGCTCAATAAGGAGGACTAATGGGAGTGATGAGGGGATCGTGTGTGTGTGTGTGTGTGTGTGTGTGTGTGTGTGTGTGTGAGAGAGAGAGAGAGAGAGAGAGAGAGAGAGGGAGGAATCGCGATCTTGAGACAGGTCGGACCCCGGAGGGCTCTTGACTTGTGTCTGGCCCGGCCACTTGAAACAGAGCGCCGCCACAGTGAGGTCACCGCACGCACACACACACACACACCCACACACACACACACACACACACACACACACACACACACACACACACACACATACACACACACCGGTCCATCACTTCAAACAGCCTGGACACTGAAGTAATGGCGACAGGGCCTTTTTAAAGTGGCACACTTAAGCCCAGCACGTCCCCCCCCCTTACCCATAATGCCTTATTTATGGCCCCCCTGGCTCACTATTAAAGCAGCCTGTGTCAGCAGCTGGCTGCACGGCCTCCAGAGATTAACTCGCTTCATGCCAGAACGTAGCCTGTACCCTCGCCTCCCTCCCTCCCTCCCTCCTCCCTCCTCCACCACCTCCATGACACAAGCCTGCACCCCTGCCTTGCACCTCCCCATAGACGGTCCATTCATCTGCTCACCTCACCCGCCTCCTCCCATCCACACATCCACTCTGTCTTCCCTTTGAAATCTTCAGTGAAGGCCCTCGCCGGACCCCTCTCCTGCGTTCTGTGCATTCGTTTAGTCTTATCTCTCCTCTCCCTTACCGTCGGCCCGCTCTCTATAAATATTTCCCTCCTATCCTGCAATCCTCCTCTCAACCCTCCCTCGACTCGTCACTATCTCTCTTAACCTCTCTCCAGCTTGGCCTCTCTTCCGCTCTAAATGAGAATATTCAATATTTTCAGAATCACAAAGACATTCTTTCTCTCCTGCTCTTTTTCTCTTTCTCTGTCCTTCTCACCATTTTTCAATCCAAAAAATGAGGTTTACCCCATTTGAGCGATGTGACACCTACTCTTACAGAATGTTTAAATTCAATTAAATTGTTAAATTAAACAGTTAGCTAAGGCACATACCATGTACCTGCAACATCTTAGATTCAAATCCAGCTTATCTTTGTCACATCCCATCCCTTTTCTCCAATCTCTTTCTCCAATATTTCCTTTCTCTCTCCACTCCAAGTCGTCCAATTAAGCAGAAATGCCAAAAAAAAACAATAAAATTGATTATTATTGAGGTTTTTCGTCAACTAATGATATTTTCTTTCAACAAAAGTAACACTTTAGCAGATACAAGCTGCTGTGTTTTTAGAATAAACAATCTAAATTCTGGCATGTTTGGCAATGAAACTCGTCTTCTGACATTATTTTCTCTCACTCTTCCCATACTTCTTTTATCACATCCTCCTTTCACTCCCTTTACTAACTTCCCTCCCTTCATCCTTCCTTCCTTCACACTTGGCCTGTCTTCCCCCTCCTCATACTTCGTTCCTTTACTGTCTGTCTTCCTTCCTCCTTCCTTCATCCCCCCCCCCTCATCCCTCTGTCATCCCAGCTTTCAAAAAGGGTTCCCATCCAGGGATCATGACAGGATCCTCTAGACAGCACCCCCCCCCTCTACACACACACACACACATACACACAGTGACTCCATCCCCCTAGAGGGATTTGAACTGAGGAGAACCGTGTGACGGGTGTCTGCCAAAAACCGCCTGACACCCTTAGAGTTTTTCTTGGGTGCTTTTGATGGGCTGCACTTGTGTGTCTCGTTCCGTGTGTGTGTGTGTGTGTGTGTGTGTGTGTGTGTGTGTGTGTGTGTGTGTGTATCTTTCTATGGCATCAGGTAGAGCAGAGTATCTGTGGGTCCTTAAAGAGTCTGAAATAAAGCCTTGAAATAAATTGTCTAAATCTAAGACTAAATCAGTCTTAAATTCAGTTATCAGTGGTCTTATGTCTTCCACCGTAAAGTGACAGGTTTCTTTGAGCTGCATGGATTAATGCAGAACAGGGTTAGTGGTACAGTGAGCAAAACATGCTTTTTATTGTCCATCAAATTACTTTACTAAACACAATTTGACTTCATATCCCTTAACAATTCACTTCTGTTTCAGTTCCAGAATGTTCTTTAAAATTGGATTTGGCAGCTTTTTATATTGGTTTTGAAGTTGTCTTAAATTAAATTCTACATGGCATTAAAAAGGTCGTAAAAACCTGCAGATACTCTGTAGATGGTTTGTCAATCCACACTCACATAAAATAGCACACACACTCACACAAACTATGCCTATTGTGCTGTCTTGACATGCAAAAACA
This sequence comes from Centroberyx affinis, assembly GCF_046629955.1. Classification (NCBI taxonomy): domain Eukaryota; kingdom Metazoa; phylum Chordata; class Actinopteri; order Beryciformes; family Berycidae; genus Centroberyx; species Centroberyx affinis. The sequence goes on along the minus strand of NW_027283305.1, from coordinate 2,480 downwards.
GGGGTGCATCGGCCCAAGAATCCAACGGAGACTAGATGTAAAGCTAGCTCGCACTCACATGTGGAAGAAAAAACACTTAAACTGAGATGTTAAAATGCAAATTTACCATTTAGTGGGTTAGTTAAAATCAGTGCAAAATATCCATTAAAAAGGCTGAAACCTATATGTAGAGCACAGAGACATCACAGACATCACACACATGTGCTCACACACACACACACACCCACACACCCACACAGGGCCTCAGTGCCTCAGTGCAGTCACCCCTCCAACAGACTGTCTGTCTCTTTGTCTGTTATCTGGTAGAGGGTTTATGAGTGCACACACACACACACACACACACACACACACACACACACACACACACACACACACACGCCAACCCATGAACACACAGACCCTCAGTCACCCCTCCATCACGGGACAGCTGTAGCCGCTGCTACCTAGTTTGGAGATGCTTTGACAGGGGTCAGGAGGCAACGTCTGCCTCGCCAGCCAGCAGACCGTAGGCAGGGTGGGGTGGGGGGGGTCGGGGGTGTGGGGGGGTGTGGGGGGGTGCGGTGGGGCATCCTCGACTCAACCACTCCAGGGATTTATCACCTGCCCTCAGGAGAATGCACAGTGGCCTTTTACTGCCCGCCCCGTTTTACTGGCTGCCTTCACCGGACAGTTGGAAAAGATGGCTTCTGACCTCATCTCCTTTGATGCCATATTATTTTCTCTGAAATGAGATCCTTCACTTTAAATGAGATTCCTGCTCCGTTCTTCAGTAGGGAGGAGAGAGAAATTCGGGGTTTGTGCCACTGTGTATGCCGTTTTCTCACCTCATCCCGAGGAAGCGAGCCAAGTGAAGGACTTCACTTCTAAATGTTTTGTATCCACTTTGGAAAAATGGATGAGTCTACCATCAAAATTCTAGCACTAAAATTTGATTTTGTTTGAGTGGTTACTTTTAAATTTATTGCATTTTCAAAAAGTCAGCCTTTTTACAGGCAGTTAAGCACCAACTCCAGTCAACACAACTTGGTCTTGATTGGCTCCCCTTGTCAGCCAATTAGGGTCCAATATCGTGACTGTTCTGCCTGTGAGGACTTAGTCTTCAAATTCATTCAATAAAAACCCCTTTAACTAAACTGCATTCATTTGCAAAACATCATGAAGAACATTATTCTTATCGTGAACCGTAGTGTATTCAAAAGCAAATTCATGAAGTAATGTGAATAATATGGAACCTTTTAGTAATGACCTACAGGTTGTGTACCCAAAATGGATATATAGCATTCTGTAATGAAACTTTTAATATATTCCACCTCAGCACATCACCCTGTACAGTTTGAGATGCATTCGGTCTAGACCTCATTTCCTCCTGACTCACCGAAAACCCGCAGAGTCACATTCCACCTATGGGCAGTCCCACCGGTCAGCATAATTGGGAGATCGGACCGCACTGAGTTGAAAGCCAGGAAGAGGTGGAGGGGTGGGACAGAGTGGAGGGATGGAGGAAAGGGGGGGAAGACGGAGAGAGAGAGAGAGAGAGGAAGCGTCTGTGCCCTGCTGATGCTATGGGTATTTCATGGTGGGCCTCCTTTGAAGCGTTTGTCTGCAGGAGAAGCAGGAAGGTGTGTGTGTGTGTGTGTGTGTGTGTGTGTGTGTGTGTGTGTGTGTGTCGGTGGAGCCCGGTGGCTCTGGTGGCTGCAGCTGGTTCTGGACCGGAGGAGGGAACCCAGGATTTCCTTTAACATGACTGCAGCACTCTGGAGAGCCGTCCGCTTAACAGATGCAAGGGTTTAACTGCTCTTCAACATCTGTTTCACTGGGAGTCTTATATTTATGTGTGTGTGTGTGTGTGTGTGTGCGTGCATGGGGTAAGAGAGGAGGAAGCCTAGCACTCTTAACTGGAAAAATGCAATAGCCGTAGCTAGTTATTCTGCTGGCCTTCCAAGATCTTGGATGCCATGGTCATGAATGAATGAAAAAGAAGAAATTGCCATTTAGTGCCTACTTTGCCATTCAGTTTTGCCTGTTAGCTACCTTGCTTGCACTCCAAAAAACTTAAAAGCACCCACTGACTTTTAACTCAACCAGTGGGATTACTTCTACCTCCAGAGCAGCTCTGCCTCCAAGAAATGTTGACTTTGAAGGATAGAAATATCCATATTTCTTATTTCTGCAACTATTGACTGATGAATTTCAAATAACTTTTTTTTTATTTTTCTAAAAATGTGTATAAAGCATTTTGGACTGAACCCCTTGGAATGGACTTCTGATCGTTATACCACCCAAAAAACAAACAAAGAAAACTCCTCCATTTAGGCCACTGGATGTTTTTCCGTGTTTAGTGTATTACAGAAAGCCTGGTTAGGTCTCTGAGTGTTTTGTGAGTAATGAGAGTTTTTGCAGTGTGGCAACAGCGAAAATCTGCCGGTGGCCGGAGAGAAAGGTCTGGTTAGTCCTTTAAAATTGAATGAAAATAGAATGGA
>NW_027283304.1:22500-29519 GCF_046629955.1 Centroberyx affinis | reverse complement strand
ATTACTCCTCTATGACAGTAAACTGAATATCTTTGGGTTGTGGACAAAACAAGACATTTGAGGACGTCATCTTGGGCTTTGGGAAACACTGATCCACATTTTTCACCATTTTCTGACATTTTATAGACCAAACAACTAATCGATTGATCGAGAAAATAATCGACAGATTAATCGACAATGAAAATAATCGTTAGTTGCAGCCCTGATTTTCTGTGTAAATTAAGTCTTAAAATGACAGATAAAAAAAAGACAAAAGCAGCTAATTTTTTTCCTTTTTTCTCTGTCTCCAGGAGCGGGGTGGGAGGGTCGGTGAGGAGCTGCGATCCGTAACAACCAACAACTTTAACTTCAAGGAGGGAGGGATGGAGGGGGGGGAGGGGCCTGCAGTCGACCCACAGCATCACTGGTGGAATATTACCCCTTTTCCCCTGTTTTTCTAAAAAAAAAGAAGAAAAAAAAAAAGAAAATATCTTTTCAACCTAGTAGCAGTTAGTTGGGTCAGTAGACGAGTCCAGCAGGGTTTTGTCCGAGGCGGGACGTCCAGCGGGGGTTCGTCTGGGACCGTCCCGTGACCAGGAGGTCGCGGGTTTGATCCCGCAACGAGCGAGGCGCTGACCGCTGACCTGCTCGTTCACTGAAAGCGGCTCTGGGTAAGAGCTAAAATATCTAAAATGTAAAAAACCCTTTAGAACCACTTTGAAGCGCCTGGCGTCACGCGGGACGGGGGGCGGGGCGGGGTGGGGGGACGGAGACGGACGATCCGCCTCACACACCGTCTGCAACGAACTCCGGCTTTCTACAAGTGCTACTGCTGTTCCCGCCGGGCGTTCGGTCCGAGTCGACGGTGAAATTGAAATGTTTGGAGCGGAGTTGTGAATGTCTGGCTTGAAGTATTATCGCTGTTCTTTGGGTTTTCACGGTGAAGTTTGACTGTTTGACATCTTTTTTTTTTTTTTTTTGTTGAAACGGGAGTCGGACAGAATCCTAAAGACGGCAATTCACAGGCAATATAAATGGTTTCAAAGGTTTTTCCTAGAACTGACTCTGACGCTCTCGGTTATCCGGTTATCACATCGTATCAGTTTATGTTGCTTCACACTTCTGTACGTCAATGAAAGTCAGTTTTCTGTTTATAAGGAAGGATTTTCCACCATCCGTTAGTTATACTATTAATCCAAATGGAGAGCGTTGACGTATGAAGAGTATAAGCTTAACGTAAAAGACGGCCAAATAAATTTACATTAATAAAATGGAATTTAATAATAGTGGGGAGGGACCTGGAAACGTACGCAAGAGGTTTTTGTTTATATCTTGCATGTGTTAGAGATAATTTGTTTTGTTTCTGTTCACCTTGACAGATTGCATTTACAGTCACAGCTGTCCTGTTTCACTGATGGTGCTTCCCTCATACCTCCAGACGTCTGTCATCTTATAGCCGGGTGGTGTTAGTCGTCGGGGGGGGGGTTTTTTTCCTCCGACCGGACAGCTTGGCAGAGGTTCGGTTCTTTGGTTTTGGTTGTTTTTACTCTGCATCCTTTCCTTCCAGGTAGACGGATGTTTTGTTGCAGTTTCCTTGACTCAAACTGCATTATCTGTATCATTTAGTGTAACCGACTCACAGCATCTGTAACTGTTCTGAGCTCGGCTTAGTCTGCCTGGCCTCGCAGGTCCAAGAAAATGCTCCCAGCACTGTTAAGGTGCAAAGTGTGTCATTTTACCATCAATACAGCATCCACACCACATTCATTTGGAGACGTTACTGTAATTACCGTAAACAAACCAGAGCAACAGTGGTCAGACTGTCAGCCTCTATCAGTAATCTACTCTGCATCCTCCATTGTTTCTCCTTCACCTGGTGGATCTGGAGGGAAATCTGCTGGATCGCTTTACGGCACAAAACAGGAAGAGGTTCTGTTCTTCCAGAGCAAACGGAGCTAAAGCTGAAAGAGTTTCTGGCCGGGGGGGAAAAAAACAAAAAAACCTTTGACCCGAGAACCTGCGCCCTCAGCAGGGGTTTATGGGAAATGTGGTTGAAGTTTTGCGAAAGACTATGGTCTCATTTGTTTACGGTAATTACACCAAGATATCACCATTTAATTTGACGGTGATATATTGATGTTTCAAAACGCTCCATGTAGCACCTTGAAGGAAACAAAAGGACACAGGCTTGGGAGATTAAAAGTAAAACTCGTCTCCCAGAGTTCACTAGAAATCCGGTTGTGTTTCCACTCTTCCACACAACACATTCTGATTTACATGAAAGCATACGAGCTGCAATGCTTTCACTTCATGGTAGTTTTCTTTTTTCGCATCCCGTTCTGCGATTGATTAGCAATTGGCTGAATTGATTCCGAGCAGGTGAACAAACCCCCGTCTTGTCTGATCAGAGAGGCTCCGGGGCGGGGCGTCATGTTGCTGTATATAGATATTATCTAAATGTGTAAATAGAAGCTTGATAAGAGAAACTAGAGCAGTAAACCTATTGTAATACTACTTACTAGCGCTGCAGACCAGCTAGCTAACTCCTTAACGGTCACCTTATGGAAACGTATCGGCAGGGACCTCGAATGTTCACTTCGCTTAGTCGAAAACAAACGGATCGATGGATGAATATAATTTAGAGAGAAATAGCGACAACAAAGGAGCTTTCTGGCTTTTGGAATGATTTCTTTTTTTTTTTTTTTTTTTAGTATGTTTTTGTTTTCCTTTGGGCTGATTTCCTTTTCAAATGTCACTCTTTGTTTCATTTTAATACTAGTGTTTTTATTATTATTATTATTATTATTATTATTATTGGGGGTGTGAAATCACTTCTCCCTCATCGATGAGCTGTACCTGATTTGTTTTATTTGTTGCATATGTTAACAAACCTTTAAAGGTGTATTAAGGCTTTTTTTTTTTTTTCTGTCTGTTCAACTCCTAGAGAATCTCTTCTCATAAACACAGAATATTAAATCTGCTATGGAAGGTTTGCTGAGCTGTTTTCTCAGCAGCGCCTCCATACCTTCTCTTGGTAAATCCAAACAAATCGCCTGCTGTGTATTTCTTCCAAAATCGGACGGTTGAAACTGTTCGTCTGACTGCGAGTCTCCTGTCATCTGTTTAAAAAAAAATCTTTATTTTCAGATATCTGAAAGGCAAAAATACAAGAAGCGCTTTATTTGAGTTTCATTTTGGCAAGTGTAGCTCCTTCCTCCCAGCAGTCGAACTGTTCTGTTTGAGAAATGAAGAGCGTCAAAGTCATTCTTGTTTAGATATATAAAGTATTTTCTTTCCACATGAAGAGATCTACCAGTTGAAAACTTAAATCTGCCACTACAAAACGACTGCTGGTATCAAAGTAAAGACTCGCTACGGATTATTAAAAGTTATTAGTTATATTAAGAGCTTAACTTACAAAATAGAAACTATCAGATGATATAATCGAGTTGTATTTTTGAAATTTCTATCGCCATATAGCTATTCAGATTGGGTTGGGGAAACAAGTTTTTTTTTTTTTGTTTTTTTTTTCCAAAATGGATGCATGGTTTTTTTGGAGTGAAACCCGTCATAGTTTTCCTCCCATGACAGTTTTCTGACGATGCCTTAGTTTAGCAGAGAGGGATTTTGTTTTTGTGTTGTTTTGCTTCAAAATTTCACTCAACACACACACACACACACACACACACACACACACACACACACACACACACACACACACACACACCCCTCCTGTCAGATCCCTGTTTTCCTGCATTGACTGACTAGATGAAGCAGGAGCTTTCCATAGTTATACACAGAAATACATTCAAATCGCTTTATTTTTTTTAGCACAATTACCATCAGTATTCTACATGATTACAGTGTGAACCTCCACAACCCTGAGCAGGTGCTTCATTTAAAACACACACACACACAAAATATTAAACTGAGAATAAAACGCACAGTGAAGCTTTTTCCCCGTTTTTATTTTCCTCACCGAACGTAAACACAGATTTCCGTTCCCCGTCTCCAGATGAGAGGAAACCTAACAGACGGGACTGTCCGGGTCTCATCCAGCTCTTCTTCTCTGCCTTATTAAAGGGTTTGACCTTCTGTTGTGACCGCGGCCGGCTTCAGCTCGCTTTCAGCTCAAACTGTGACGATTCGATCAATTATTTCTCAATCGGTTGATTTCTTACCGTTAGTTTTATGTTGAATGGTCATCGATGTTTTCAAGTTTTGAGGAAAATTTGCCTCCTGTGTTTATTTCTTAATTGGCTGGATAAAGTTTAATGTTTCATTTGTTAAATTCAGAAGAAAATCCACCGGCTGAGATGAAAGCGAGTCGACCCCCCCGCTGCCGGTTCCGATGACATATCTGTTAACTGTTTGACCTTTGACCTGAGCTGACCAGACTGTGTTCACTGTGATGGCAGTGCTCGTTCGTTCGTTTCAATGTTATAAAATAATAATAATAAGAATAATTGCAACAATGGTTTTCTTTTTGTTTGTTTGTTTGTGGAGAAAGTTTTGTCCAGACAGAGGATCAATAAAGAATATAGTAAAAGTATTTGGCTGACGGTGGTTTTCTTCACATCATGTGGTCCAGAGCAAGGCACTGACAGTGTCGGGGTTGGTAGTTCAATTCCCACTGGAGACAAACCGTAAAACAATGTGTGAGGCTTGAGGAACAAGTCTCAAGTCAAGTCTAAATGTAGTCTCAAGTCAAGTCCATGTCATTAAAGTCAAGTCTCAAGTCTAAATGTAGGACAGTAGAGTCCAGTATCAATTTAATATCTTAAAGAAAACTAAATATCTAGGACTTTTCAATGCAATATGGTTTTAATAGGATAAAAACTTGGTAAGAGCATCATGAGTTTGATTTCTATCATCAGTTTCAACTTCAATAAATTCAATCATTCCATACAAATTCAGAAAACAGAATTTATATTCAGTCGTCTGCTGGAACAAATCTCATCACTTTCAATCTAAGTCATTTACACAAACACAAGATCTCAAGTCAAGACTTTAGAAACCTTTTCAAGTCATCAGAGTACAAGTCAGAGTCAAGTCCCAAGTCACCAGAACCCAAGTCAAGTCTCAAGTCTTCTCTTCATGCATCAAGTCAAGACTCAAGCAATTAAAACTGTGACTCCAGTCCCCTTGTCTGGAATGAGACATTATAATTGAAAACCTCAGTCAGAGTTCATTCACAGTCTGGTGAATGACATGACATCATCTCACAGGTGCGCTTGATTTGTTCACCTGGAAAGATGCAGCACCGCCCACCAGGGATCACCTGCACAATGAGCCTGAGTTTAAAGGGGCGTGAAGTAATCCAGGACTTTTATTGATGATGTTGCAACAAAACTGAACTTTTTTCTTCCTACAAAAATCTGGCAAAAATATCTGGGATAAAACAATTCACCAAATTGCCTGCATGTTTCACAGAATACGTTTTTTTTTTACAGCTTCCTTTTCATTTATTTTATATCTTCTTATATCTTTTATTCTTGCTGCTCTTCTGGTAACACCCCAGTTCCCCCCTCAGGATTAATACTGTAGTATTTTATCTAAACTGCATTTTGTGGAGAAATCAGACTTGAGGATCTGGTTCTCCAGTCATGGAAAATGAAAACAGTTTTATAGTAAAGTTGATGTCATATTCTGCTTCTACCAGCAGGTGGCGCTGTTGAGTCACTGCAGGAGGAGGAGCAGGCAGGAACCTGAGACTGAACAGGTCTATCTGTGTGTGTGTGTGTGTGTGTGTGTGTGTGTGTGTGGAGGGGGGGCTTCTTGTCTATTATTATTATTGTTATTATTATTATTGGACGGGTCTTTACTCTGGGTCAGGGGTTCCCAAACTGGGGTTCGGGGACTCCCTGCAGGGTCCTAGAGGAGGTTCCAGGGTCCCCATCCAAATCACAATCAGGTTTATTGGTCAACACAGTTTACACCTACCAGGAATTTAACTTTTAAACACAAAATTATGAAAGTAGTACATGAAAAATTAAAATAGAAATTTAGGAAATAGGCTTCAGTTAGAGGTAGTATTATTATAGGCCTATAAAAAATAAAGTTTGTTAAAAATGTAAAAATAGAAACTGAGTGAACAGGTCTCTTCTCTGAGTAATATCCTGACTGACATTAATAAGAAGCTATGGAAGTCAGTAATAGAAAAAAAAACAATGCGGAAATATCGCTTCATTTAATGAAAGAGGGAATAACGACAGACAGAATAACAGAAGTGTAGTTATGTAATATCACAGTCCAGGTTGTGCTGGTCTGCAGTCTGACAGCAGAACCCGGAGTGTGATGCTGCTTCTCTGCCACAGATCTGCCAACAAAGTAACAGAGACAACAGACGATGATCTGTGTCTTCTGTTCCTCTCTGTTCCTCCAGGTTCCTCCAGGTTCCTCTCTGTTCCTCCAGGTTCCTCCAGGTTCCTCTCTGTTCCTCCAGGTTCCTCCAGGTTCCTCTCTGTTCCTCCAGGTTCCTCCAGGTTCCTCTCTGTTCCTCCAGGTTCCTCCAGGTTCCTCTCTGTTCCTCCAGGTTCCTCCAGGTTCCTCCAGGTTCCTCCACAACACAGCCAACACACACCAATGATACACATTATTATGACACCAGACAAGCCTTTATGGGACGCTTTACATTACCTTCACCTAAAACCAATGCTCTAAAAAAGACTGTAATGTTTAGGGCGATATCAAACTGGAACAAGCTACCACTACATTTAACCCAGATTACTAGTAAGATCAGTTTAAAAAAGAAATTAAGATCAGCAATTATTCAGAAAGAAATCAGTTTAGGCTGCATATGATATTCTGTATGTGAAGGTTGATTATATTTGTGGTGCTCACTTAGGTAATGCTTCACTTCCCCCTGTTAGTATTGGGCAGTTATATATACTGATATATACCTAGTTTACTTATTCTATTATTTGCTTTAACCATTTACTGTTGAGATGATATTATGAATGTGAGAGAACTATTTTTATTTCATTTTGTTTTGTTGATATTGTGGATTGTCCATTATGTGATGTTTGAGTGTCTCGTCT
>NW_027283304.1:15000-17500 GCF_046629955.1 Centroberyx affinis | reverse complement strand
ACACACACACACACACACACACACACACCCTCCTCCTCCTCCTTCTCTTTCTCCTCTGTTTTTCTGATGTTCTGTTTTGTTCTCTATGTGTATTTTAATTAAATAAATTTCACAACATATGTAATAACTGTTGTGTGTTGTGGAACTTGGGTTAATAAATCAGATGTAATGTGTGAGGAGACTCTCAGCTCCCAGCAGCAGATCTGATTTCAGATCTGTCTGTAGAGGGATCAGACTAAGCTGATCAGTCTGATCCATAACCTTCACTCAATATTCATCTGACCTCTGACACATTTCTCAGATGAAACACTGTTTACTTTCTTCACTCTGTTTCTTATATTTGGAAAAACAAATCACTTGTATTTTAATTCAAAGCATTTCTCACCAGTGTTTTGTAATCTAATTTATTTGTGGATGAATTTGATTAGAAAGTATCTTTTAATCCACGCTCTTCATAAACTGCATTTCTATTTTCTATTCTCCTTTTTATTGTATTTATTTGTTTATATTGAATTTTATCAATTTTTTTGTCTTTTATCTCTTATATGGATTTAAAGTCTCATGTGTTGGAACCCAAGTCAAGTCAAGTCCCAAGTCTTCTCTTCATGCATCGGGTGCATCCCAAGTCTCTTATTTGATATTTCCTCACTCCTCGCTTGAACCGGAAGTCGTTCTGGTCCGCCATTTTGAAGGTCGTCCCAAAGCTCTTATTTCTGCTCCGAGGAGCGAGGAGTGAGGAGATATGAGCGAGGAGACATGAGAGAGAGCAGCCTTCCCGGAAGACTTTCAGCTGAACGCCATGACGTCAGTTACTCCGCCCCTACATCTGGCAAATTTGAACGAGATGGCAGAGAAACAGTACGAGTGTAAATGCCCGTTATTTTATGCTTTTTGATATATAATGTTAATGAAAGAACATTGGGAACCTAAATTACGTTTATTTCATCCACAACCCGTTTTGTCACACAGAAACAGACGTCGCTTCACATGGCGCTTCAGAGGAAAGGACGTCTCATTTCTCCAAAAACATATTTCCTTGTTTCCTCTCTCCTCGCATGGTTTCCTCGTTTCCTCTCTCCTCGCATGGTTTCCTTGCGTAAGGAGAGGAGGAGGAGGAGGAGGAGGAGGAAAAGACGCAAGTGAGGGAAACGTGGATGCAATTTAAGAGACTTGGGATGCACCCATCAAGTCAAGTAACAAGCAATTAAAACTGTGACTAGAGTCCAAGTCATGTGACTGGAGTCCAAGTCATGTGACTGGAGTCCCCACCTCTGATAGTCATTTTTATGTGTGTCTCTATCTTCTATGTGTAATTGTCTTGTATTGTTTTTTTGTTGTTTGTTTGTTTTTATCTGCTTTGGACCTCTTTTTAAGATGAGTCTTGAATAAAGTTTGAATTGAATTGAATTGAATATCTGATGACGGTATATCTGATGTGTGTATCTCATATCTGAAACCGATATGAACTGACAGTGACAACAGACTTCGTCCTTGTCGGTTGCAGTTTGATCTTTTGGGTTTTGACTCGTCTCCCTGAACACAGACCAAGTCTCTGTGTCTCTCGTCCTCCAGGCTCACTCCGCTCAGACAAGCCGACAAAATCGTGACAGACGTCCCAGGTGAAAGTCATAAGTTTTACTTGTTGTCATGGCAACGCTGACAAATTCATCTGAGCAGTCGCATTCTGGGTCTCATACCTCGGGATCAGCAGATATCCACCTGATCCAGATGGGAGTTGGAGCTTTTTTCTGTTCACACTGATTAGAAAATATCAGATCTGAGTCACATCTGAAGAGAAAAACCAGACTTGGGAAACTTTGAGCTGCAGTGAAGACCAGCAGCGTGAAGACCAGCAGCATGAAGACCAGCAATATGAAGACCAGCAGCTTGAAGACCAGCAGCATGAAGACCAGCAGCATGAAGACCAGCAGCTTGAAGACCAGCAGCTTGAAGACCAGCAGCATGAAGACTAGCAGCTTGAAGACCAGCAGCGTGAAGACCAGCAACATGAAGACCAGCAGCATGATAGTTCTGAGCCGCCGCCTCAGAGACAGATCTGCTCTGTGATTGGACAAACAGCCGTCCAATCAACACCGCCCGCTCCAGGTGGTCGTCGGTGACAGATCGACACTTTGCGGCTGTAAAGAGCCCAGACAGGCAGGAGGAGGCGATGACATCACAGGTCGTCACTCCTCCTCCAACATGGCGGCGGGCGTGTCACGTGTCTGGTAACCGTCGGCAACCAGACAGCTGACACACGTCTGTTCTGCCCGGCGACGTTTAGTTCCAGGAAGTGGGTTTAAAATAGTTTCACAGCCCAGAGAGTGTCAACAGTTTTAGATGCAGCATGCCGTTACCATGGTGATTAGCCTTTGATTGACAGCAACTGACAGTGTGTGTGTGTGTGTGTTTGCAAAGCCAAGATAGTTCAATATAAATGTAACCCTCACTGTTGCAACTGATAATGTAATAACTTCCCATTCATATAATAAACATTAAC
>NW_027283304.1:0-10000 GCF_046629955.1 Centroberyx affinis | reverse complement strand
TCTTCTTCTTCTTCACAGAGCGTTCAGCATCATCTTCATCATCAGCTTCATCATCATCATCAGCGTCAGTCTGTCCCTGTCCTGCAGCAGATCGCAGACATAGTCTCATCAGGACCAAACCTCCTGTGTGTTTAAAGGTTGAATGTGTCATATTTCTGTTTTTTTCCTGAAGCATAACATGTAAATATCCTGCATTCAGACACACAGGAGCGGGCCGAACACACCGGGGTCCCTTCAGAAATCTGACACTTTGTTCTCGCCTCGCTTATCGACAAAAAAAAACACACATCGGAAAACATAATTTGAGACTTAATTACTAATCTGTGGTGTGTGTTCTGGTTAGAGTTAGAACACATTCGTTGTTTTCTGTTTGCTGTTATTTGCGGATCAAATTTACTTTTTTAGCATGTGCTTTCTTTTATTGTATTCCTCCAGAAGTATGATCTTTTCCTCCTCTGACCAATTTGGTGTTCTTGTCTTCTTTTCTTCTGCCATTTTTTTTTAAGACAAGTGAAAGCAAACAAACGGTCTCCATGGAAACTGTAGAATTTCACCGCTGTAAAATCTCTTTCAGTGCAGTAAATAAATGCCTTAATGTTTTTCCTTTAAAGTCCCACTGAAACGGAAGTTAGAGCGTCTTTAGCTCCTGTGCTGTGACGTATTTCCCGGTGAAACGGAATATTTGAGCGGTGTACGGTTACAAGAGGGATTTAAATCAAATCCTTCGCATTTGATTGGACCGCTAAACAGTGGGCGGGGCTTAGAGTTTAGCAGCGATACGGAGCTACAGAGAGAAACGGAGCTACAGAGGACTGTTGGCTCCACACACACCAGGCTGAAGGATGATTGATGGGTGGATGTCATGATATTATTGGTTGAAATTGGTTGGTTCATGCTTACGTAACCACACGGCATATTTTGTTTTACAGGAAGAAAACATGATTGGATTTTGATATAAGAATACAAAGAAATGGATTTTTTGTATTTTTTTTGCATATATTGTTAAATAGGTGCACAATATGACCAGGGATGTGATCTAAAAGGGTTAAAAATGCATTTTTCATTTCATCTCGACTTTAACTAAGGAAACCTTTGAAGGGATTCTGTGCAACGCCCTTAAGTAAGACCCTCAGCTAAGGAGAAATTCAGCCTTAAGTGTCATACTGAAGGAGAAAACTTAAGGTGTTTTGTGCAACCGGGCCCCTGTTGTTAAATTGCCACCATCAAATCCTACCAGCTGCAAAAACCAGTAAAACCAGTGAAACCAGTGAATGACAGACAAACTGAAGCCATCCAGCAGGGAGGAGGCAGTACAGAGTGTTTGGTCGTGTTGAGACTGTGCCTCAGGCCCCGCCCAACGCCTCGGACCCCAGAAAAAAGTCGTGACACTCGACGGCAGAGCTATTTTCAGACTTCCTGGAACCGAACGTGTTGCTAAGCAGCGGCAGACGAGCCGTCCTCACCGGCTGGATCGGTCCTGCTTCCTGGTGATGATGCTGCAGCTTTCACTTCCCCAAACTGGCAACCTCCAGGCTGCTGCTGCTGCTGTGAGAGGAAAACAATGGGCTCCATGTTTAAGTGTGTTAGCGCGGTCTGAGCTAACTCGCTAGCAGTGATACCAGTCTGTCTGTAGACCTGTTAGCATGAGGGAGTTCTCAGGTCTCAGCATTTAGGGCAGCAGAGAGCAGCTGACCTCTGACCTCTGACCTCTGACCCAGCTGGAGGAGAAAAACAAGGAGAAATCAAGAAGGAATCAATGCTATATTATTATTAGTAGTAGTAGTAGTAACAGCAGTAACAGTAGTAGCAGTAGCCCCATCTCTCTCTCTCTCTGTTGCCCTCTCTCTCTCTCTCTCTCCATCTCTCTCTCTCTCTGTGTCTCTCTCTCCTCTCTCTCTGTCTCTCTCCATCTCTGTCTCTATCTCTCCACCCCCCTCTCTCTCCGTCTCTCCCCCTCTCTCCGTCTCTCCCTCCCTCTCTTTCTCTCTCTGTCTCACTCTCTCCCCCTCTCTCTCTCCCTCCCCCCTCTCTCTCTCTCTCTCTCTCTCCCTCTCTCTCTCTCTCTCTCTCTCTCTCCCTCCCTCTCTTTCTCTCTCTGTCTCTCTCTCTCTCTCTCTCTCTCTCTCTCTCTGTAGCCTCAAGCTAACGTTAGCTTGTAGCATCTGCTGACTATTGATTTCCAGTAGTTTCACATGAGCCACTATTGACCTGTGTGGACATGACCAGTACTCACTACGTGTGTGTGTGTGTGTGTGTGTGTGTGTGTGTGTGTGTGTGTGTGTGTGTGTGTGTGTGTGTGTGTGTGTGTGTGTGTGTGTGTGTGGCCCACAGGGTTAGGTCAGAGTTGAATGGTGACCCTTGTTCAATAGCAACCAGCAAGCAAAGCACATAGAGAGAGAGAGAGAGAGAGAGAGAGAGAGAGAGAGAGTAGCTGTGTATGTTTCTCTCTGTCATTTCAAGACTTGCTGTGTAAACAGAAAGAGAGAGAGAGGATGAGCTCATCTCTCAAATGAGACAAGAAGACAATCAGACAGATTGTGTGTGTGTGTGTGTGTGTGTGTATGTGTGTGTGTGTGTGTGTGTGTGTATGTGTGTGTGTGTGTGTGTGTGTGTGTGTGTGTGTGTGTGTGTGTGTGTGTGTGTGTGTATGTGTGTGTGTGTGTGTGTGTGTGTGTGTGTGTGTGTGTGTGTAGCCTCCATCCCAACTATGTATCAATCCAGACACACAGCAAAGCTCTCTTCTCCTCCTCCTCTTCTTTCTCCCTTCTCTCCTCTCCTTCTCCTTTCCTCCCCTCTTTCTCTCCTTTCTTCTCCTCTCTCCTCCTCCTCCCCTCTCCTTCTCCTTTCCTCCTCTCTTTCTCTCCTTTCTTCTCCTCTCTCCTCTCCTCTCTTCTTCCTCTTCTTCTCTCCTCTCTTCTCCTCTCCTTTCCTCCTCTCCTCTCTTTTCTCCTCCTCTCCTCTCCTTCTCTCCTTTCTTCTCCTCTCTTCTCTCCTCTCTTCCTCCTCCCCTTCTCTCCTCTTTTCTCCTCCTCTCCTCTCCTTCTCTCCTCCTCTCCTTCTCTCCTGTCTTTTCTCCTCCTCTCCTCTCCTTCTCTCTTCTCCTCTCCTCTGCTGACATCTGATCCATGTATTTAGTCAGATGATTGGTGTCGACTTACTGTGACATGTGTTGAATAGCAGGAGGAGAGAGGAGGAGGAGGGAGGAGGAGGATAAGGTGATGGAGGACAAGGAGAGGGGGAGAGAGGGAAAATAAGAAGAGGAAAGGAGGAGAAGGAGAGAGAGAACGGGTGAAGATGAGGGAAGGAGAGGCGTAAGGAAAGGGAGAAAGGGAGAGCGAAGAGAAGAGGCGAGAGGAGGGGAGAGAGGAGAGAAGAGGCTAGGAAAGGAGAAGAGAAGAAAGGGGGAAGATGGGTGAAGGAGGAGGATGAAGGAGAGGAGAGGAGAAGAAGAGCACAGAGGATGATGAGGATGAGGGAGGTAGAAAGGAAGAGAGAGAAGAAGCAGAGGAGAAGAAGACAGATCAAGAGAGGAGAGGAGAGAGGAGAAGACAGAAGAGAGGATAGGACAGGAGAGAGGAGAGGAGGAAAGGAAATGAGAGGAGAGAGGAGAGAAGAGGAGAGGAAAGGAGGGAGGAGAGGGGAAGAAAAAAGAGTAGAGAGAAGAGGAGAGGAAAGGAGAGTAGAGAGGAGAGGATAGGAAAGGAGAGGGGAAAGGAGAGAGGAGAGGGGAGGAGGAGAGAGGAGAGGAAAGGAGAGAGGAGAGGGGAGAGGAGAGGAAAGGAAAGGACAGAGGACAGGAGGAGAGGAGGAGAGAGGAGAGGAGAGAGAAGAGAGGAGAGGGGAGAGGAGAGGAGAAAGGAGAGGAAAGGACAGAGGAGAGGAGGAGAGGAGGAGAGAGGAGAGGAGGAGAGAGGAGAGGAAAGGAGAGAGAGGAGGAGAGAGGAGAGGAAAGGAGAGAGGAGAGGAGGAGAGAGGAGAGGAAAGGAGAGAGGAGAGGAGGAGAGAGGAGAGGAAAGGAAGAGAGGAGAGGAAAGGAAGAGAGGAGAGGAGGAGAGGAGATGACAGAGTGTAACATGAACTATGTGTTTATTGACTGACATGTGTTGAATGGCACCGATGCATCTGTTAGTAAATGCAGCCATGCACTTACACACACACACACACACACACACACACACACACACACACACACACACACTGTGGTAAGTTTACTAGAGGAGAGGAGGAAGATGAAAGAGTGATGATGATGAGAGAAGACGAAGATTAGCAGACTGAGTGTGTTTGAAACAAGATCCTGTGTTTATTTACTATGTAACTCAGCTCTCTAGTTACACTGTGTGTGTGTGTGTGTGTGTGTGTGTGTGTGTGTGTGTGTGCGTGTGTGTGTGTGTGTGTGCGTGCGTCTCTGTATTGAGTTGCACTTTGTTGCTCAGCCAATTATTGCGGTTATGAAACTGTGACAGGACAATGATAAGGTTACAACACACACACACACACGCACACACACACACACACACACACACACACACACACACACACACACACACACACACACACGCACACACACACACACACACACACACACACACACACACACACACACACACACAGACCCCAGGTTGACGTGCATCATGTCCAGTGAGCAGAGAGGTACTGGACATGTACATACAAGTCAATAACGGGTCATGTGAAACTAAAGGAAATCAATGGGCAGCAGCTGCACACACACACACACACACACACACACAGCCTATAAAAAGCAGCAGACCGCCTTAATGTCACAGATCTTTTATTTAGCAGGCTGTGTTCCCATCAGCACATTTTCTGCCTTCAGAGCTTCATCCGGTCTGTTCTGCTCTTCATGTGAACTGAACCCCATCTGCTCATGTCCCACATTATGTAGACACACACACACACACACACACACACACACACATCTGCTCTGTTCTTCTTCTTCTTCTTCTTCTTCTGCTGTCGGTACAGTACAGTACGACCTGTGAAGTCCCAGCAGGAGCTCATCAGAAGAAAGGAGCGGGAACTCTGAAACACAAATGATGTGAAAATGATGTTCCTCCACCATGACCTGTGGCTACTGTGACCAAAAAAAAACACATGTGACATTTTCAGCTAAAGGTTTGGATAACGGTTAAAGGAATAGTTCACCCAAAAAATGAAAATTCAGTCATTATCTAGCTACTCACCCCCGATGCCGATGGAAAGTCTGGTGAAGTTTCTTGGTTCACAAAACAGTCCTGGAGCTTCACAGCAAAACAGAGTTGCAGCATTCTCCTAAACCAATGGTTCTCAACCTGGGGGTCGGGACCCCCCAGTGGGTCGCAAGATAGTTTTGGGGGGGGTTGCGGGGTGATTTATGGAATAGGAAAAAAACATATTTCTACTATACAAATGTTTTATCATGTCTATTTTTCTTATTTTTCCTTAATTTTTGCTTTTTTTCTTGTAAAATACTGAATTGTTTTTAGCCTCTGTGCCTCCTCTGATAATGAATCAAATGAAACAACCTGAAAAAGGAAAATCATTTGTTGGTTTAAACTCTATATGCTTGTGACCGGGATTGCGAGTAGACATCGCTTCGTTTTAAGGGGTCATGAGCCAAAAAGGTTGAGAACCACTGTCCTAAACAACCGAAGCTGCTGGGGACCTGTCTTAAAAACGTAAAAAAAAAACAACCGGGAAAAAAACAAACATAAAATGGTTTCCCAGCAGCTTTGGTTGTTTAGGAGAATGCTGCAACGCTGTTTTGCTATGAAGCTCCAGGACTGTTCTGTGGACTAAGAAAACTTCACCAGACTGTCCATCGGCACGGGGGTGAGTAGATAATGACTGAATTTTCATTTTTGGGTGAACTATTCCTTTAAAATTTGGGCAACTAAAACAACTTGGTTAATTAATTAAATATTCCCACTGTGGGAGTAGATGGATGCTCAGCCGTTCCTCACCAGGCGCTGACCTCCGACCTGCTGCAGTGGAGACACTCGGTAAGGAGTGTTTTCAGGTCTGATCCTCTCTTACTGTCCGACTGCACTGAAGGCATCGGCATCCTGTCAGTTCCAGCTGCTCCGGAGAGGGCTTTTATTTTGAAGCACACACACAACCTACATCTCATTTGTCTTGTGTAGATCATAGACTGTAAAAAAAAAAAAGATGGAGTAGTGAGTGTGGTGTTACAATAGCCGCCATGTTGACAAGTTTTGGAGCCGGGGGTCGACACAGAGCCACAGCTCCACCCGCTATTGATCCGTGATCGGCGACCTGTCAATCAGTAGGAAAGCAACCCTGTTTTCTATCCGTTATATCTCGTAAATTTACACAATTATTTTGAAAATCTCCATAAGGACACACATTAGAAGAAGTGGAATTAGCTACTGAGACCAAAACTTATTGTGGAAAAAACGTATTTATGGTGTCCCATTGACTTCATGGAGTCGGGCGGGTTGGAGTCTTTTTGGAGCCGGACTCTAGTGCAGTGGTTCTCAACGTGGGGTCTGGGGACCACCAGGGGGTCCTTGAGGGCATCCCAGGGGGTCCCCAGCAAATTGAATGAATCGTTAAACTTCATTATTTCATTTACAAGAACAATTATAGAATGTAGGAGAATGACTGTTTTGATCACAGTATCTCTCTTCCTACAATACAGACAGTCATGGGATTCTGAACAAAATCATATCTGACAATAAAAATATTCTCAGATTTGGGTCTGAGGGACAAAATCACATCAAATGGGGGTCTAATGTGGCCCTAATGTGGACTAAAGTAGGGGTCCTTGATATGAAAAAGGTTGAGAACCACTGATCTAGTGGACATTAGACTGAAGCCTAACGCCACTTCCTGATTGGCTTCAGAAATCACCCGTGGTTTTGGCCGCTTGGTGTAGATTCACTTCAGTCATCACAGACATCAGGAAGATGTCAAAAAAAAAAAAAAAAAAAAAAATCTACTGGACTTCAAATGAAAGAGTGGAAGCTGTTTCTCCACTCATCCGGAGGCTTACAGATGAGTGGAGAAACATCTTCAAATTCTTCATCTTTTGTTTTTATATTTATTTTTTTTTGGACATCTACATCTAATTTCTTCTCACGTCAAAGTCATGAGAGCTTTGATGACATCACACTGACTCCTCATGTTTCATTCATCCAGCCTGCTTTGTTTGGCACATGCAGGGTATTGATGAGACCCATTGACCTAGTATCGGTTTTGCCAAAAATAACTATCTAATGATCCGTGCGGCTCCCCCTGTATAACACTGACCTGGGATCAGTTGTGAACGTACGTACATGCAAACGGAACACGGCTCGGCCGGTCGCTGTATTGATTACAGATCGACTCGATCGGTTCAGGCCCTGAATGCCTTGCCCTGCAGGCGGAGGGGAAAGTACCTCAGTACATTTACTCAGGTCCTGTACTTCAGTCCAGTTTTGAGGTTCTGGTACTTCACTGAGTATTTCATTTCATTGATTTGTGTATTGGAACGCTCGATCTCAATATACACCACCTGGAAACCTGGATGTAATTCATTTAAATATGAATTATGCAGTAGGCTATTTATAATGTATGTGGAATTATAAATATCTATATGTGACATGGCTTTTAATTGAATTTGAATAGATGGCAGCTGTCACTGCTGTCACTTCTCATCTGGTTTCATTTAGTTTCATTTAGTCATTTCCCTTTTGTGAGATTTTCTACTTTTTCCTCCACTACATTTATCTGACAGAGTTACTACTTTAATGAAGTATTTTTCCATCATAGTATTGCTACTTTTAATAAAGGATTTGAGTAATTTTCCCACCTCTGCCTATAGGCTTACTACTGATTTCCTCCTCTCATTATTAATTTTTTCTGA
The DNA here is from genome assembly GCF_046629955.1 of Centroberyx affinis. NCBI lineage: Eukaryota > Metazoa > Chordata > Actinopteri > Beryciformes > Berycidae > Centroberyx > Centroberyx affinis. The sequence goes on along the minus strand of NW_027283304.1, from coordinate 2,136 downwards.
TTACTATTTTTCTTACTAATATTTTTCTGACCAATATTTGTTTCTTGAGGATGGTTGTTCGTATTTATGTACCTGCAATTATAGGCTATTTGTTATGGAGATTCTGCACATGATGAGGTTACAGATGTAGACCCACATACATGTTATTCTTACTGTCAGTGTGTAAATCAGTCGGCCACTATCTGGTTGTTGTAATCACATAATGTGACATATCTCCTCTGATGTCTCAAATTTTCATATTTGTATTATTTTTCTTATTAGTACTTTTTGTATGATGCCTGTTTGGATGATTTGTATCAGCAGGTTCCTGTTTAATACGGGTCACACACACCCACAGTTGTTTCAGTAATGCTGAGGAAAGCCTGGGGCTGAAACGTGTCTGTTTTCTTGCTGCTGTGCATCATTAAAGAAGTGATATACACTAATCTGTGAGTGCTGACGACTTCATTTGTTAATTTTGTGATTTTTGGGTGGGCACCCGTTACACTCCAGAGACTGTGAGTTGAGCACGCCAGTTCTTTTGTTACTACTGATGAACCCCACTGACCTCTGTTGGTTCTCTCACAAATATACTGAGACTATAAACTGGATTTTTAGATGTCTGTGAACCAGATGTGATGATTCTCTAACTTTTATTTATTAAGGGAAAGTCAGCTGAGCTTCTGAACAGCTCACTGTCTGTCAGAAACTAGTCAAACAGGCAGTTGGTCTGTGTCTAATCTTCCTCATCTCTATTTTCTATTTATTTCAGTTCTATGTGCTTCACAGTGACAGATGAGGTGAATAATGAGCCTGATACACAACATGAAGACAATTTCTGTGACCAACCCTGAACCAATCACCTCACCAATAATGGTTTCATTGATTTTGTATTGGAACACTCGATCTCAATACACCACCTGCAAACAATGCAATTAGCTGACTGGATGCAATTAATTTAAATATGTAGGCTATTGTAATGTATGTTAAATTATAAATATCTATTATTTTTTATTAAATTTGAATAGATGTCAGGTGTCTTCTGTCACTTCCTCTCATCTGTTTTCATTTAGTTTTAGTTTTATTTCCCTTGTCCTTTTGTCCTTCTTTGGGTCTCCTTGTTTTTCTACAGTTTTCCACCATGTTGTTTCTTGTTTGCTCTTTTGTTTGTGTCTTTCTTTCTTTTGTTTAGATATGTGAGATATATTTTCATAAGCCTCCTGTTTGTTCTCTCATTTGCACAGATTAGTAACTGCATCACTTCTGTCTGGCTGTTTTTTTTCCCACATATTCATCACAGTTTATCAGTGTGTTCTAAACATTTCTCAGACTAAAACTCTTCAGTCTTCAGTGAACCAAACATCTGCCAGACGGTCTGCAATCAATTAAGCCTGAAAACTATTATTAATGAGTGTTTATGGATGGAGTTCATTGATTATTTATCACACTGCAGTCAGTGTAGGCTAACAGCACTGCAGGAATATCATAGTGACACCATGGGAAATAATAAAAAAAAAAAATACCATGAAGTACAATAAGGTCATTATAAACTCACTACTGAGTACTACAAACACACCATAGGTCCCTATAGTAATATTATAGGAATATTATAGCAATGCCAAAAGAGATAAAAATACTACAAAGTTCCATAAGGTCAGAATAAACCTCAGACAGACAGATGCGCCTCTACAGGAATAATACAGTGATACAGGAGATAAACTTTCAACTTTCAAAAAGTCACTCAAAAGTGAACGGATGTATCTGACCATGTAAACTTTGATTTTATTATAATTGTTATTATTTATTTATATATATATATATATATATATATTTTATTTTTTCCACCAGATTTAGTTTAAATTAATCTGTTTCCTTATACTATTATTATTGTTGTCTTAAGTATTCTCTTATCTTATTATTGATTATTTGTATTGTATTGCTTTTTGTGAGGACCCCAGGAAGACTCGCTGTCATTAATTTGCCAGCTAATGGGGATCCTATAAAACAATAAACAATAAAACCACCATACAGCACTATAGGGTCACTGTATAAACTCATTATTGATTACCATTAAGAACAATAATGTCACTATAAAGTAATTTATTGAGTACAGACACACAATAAGATCCTATAGTAATATCGTAGTAATATTATAGG